>NC_142482.1:17068375-17371405 GCF_049115385.1 Moschus berezovskii | reverse complement strand
TGATGAAATTCCAGTTGAGCTATTTCAAATCCTGAAAGATGATGCCGTGAAAGTGCTGTACTCAATATGCCAGCAAATTTGGAAGACTCAGCAGTGATCACAGGACAGGAAAAGGTCAGTTTTCATTCCAATCCCAAAGAAAGGCAATGCCAAAGACTGCTCAAACAACCACACAATTGCACTCATCTCACACACTAACAAAGTAAAGCTCAAAATTCTCCAAACCAGACTTCAATAGTAGGTGAACCATGAGCTTCCAGATGTTCAAACGGGGTTTAGAAAAGGCAGAAGAATTAAAGATCAAATTCCCAACATCCATGGATCATTGAGAAAGTAAAGAAGTTCCAGAAAAACATCTATTTCTGTTTTATTGACTATGCTAAAGCCTTTGACTGTGTGGATGACAACAAACTGTGGAAAATTCTTAAAGAGATGGAAATACCAGACCACCTGACCTACCTCTTGAGAAATCTGTATGCAGGTCAGGAAGCAACAGATAGAACTGGACATGGAACAACAGACTGTTTCCAAATCAGGAAAGGAGTACGTCAAAGCTGGATATTGTCACCCCGCTCATTTAACTTATATGCAGAGTACATCATGCAAAAGGCCAGGCTGGAGGAAGCACAAGCTGGAATCAAGAGTGCTGGGAGAAATATCAATAACCTCAGATATGCAGATGACACCACCCTTATGGCAGAAAGTGAAGAGGAACTCAAAAGCCTCTTGATGAAAGTGAGAGAGGAGAGTGAAAAAGTTGGCCTAAAACTCAACATTCAGAAAGCTAATATCATGGCATCCAGTCCCATCACTTCATAGCAAATAGATGGGGAAATGGTGGAAACAGTGACAGACTTTATTTTGGGGGGGCTTCAAAATCACTGCAGATGGTGTCTGCAGCCATGAAATTAAAAGGCACTTGCTCCTTGGAAGAAAAGCTATGATCAACTTAGCATATTGAAAAGAAGAGACATTACATTGCTGGCAAAGGTCCATCTAATCAAAGCCATGGTTTTTCCAGTAGTCATGTATGGATGTGAGAGTTGGACTATAAAGAAAGCTGAGCACCAAAGAATTGATGCTTTTGAATTGTGGTGTTGGAGAAGACTCTTGAAAGTCCCTTGGACTTCAGGGAGATACAACCAATCCATCCTAAAGGAGATCAGTCCTGAATATTCATTGGAAGGACTGATGTTGAAGCTGAAACACCAATACTTTGGCTACCTGAGGTAAAGAACTGACTCACCAGAAAAGACTGTGAATCTGTGAAAGATTGAAGGAAGGAGGAGAAGGGGACGCCAGAGGATGAGATGGTTGGATGGCATCACTGACTCGATGGAGGTGAGTCTGAGTGAACTCCAGAAGTTGATGATGGACAGGGAGGCCTCGCAAGCTGCAGTCCATGGGGTCGCAAAGAGTTGGACACGGCTGAGTGACTGAACTGAATAGAACTGAATGCAACTGAATTTTAATATTTCCCTTTTCTGTACTACTTCTTTGCACATTGCATATTACCCACTTATTGAATATTCTTGCCAGGAATGCTTTATTTGTACTCTTTTTCTCTGCTTTCTTGAGGTATAAGTGGTAGACAAAAAATGCACATAATTGTATAAAATAAAGGACTAATGAGGGAACCCACTGTGTAGCACAGAAAACCTTACTCAGTGCTCTGTGATGACCTCAATGTGATAGAAACCCAAGAGAGAGTAGATATATATAATATATATTATGATTGATTTCCTTTGCTATAGTGAGAAACTACACCATTGTAAAGGTCCTGTACTCCAATCAAAACTGATTTAAAATTACACATAATTAATGCATATAATTTGACGAATTTGGACATATGTATACACTATTATAAATCAAGGTCATAAAGATATCTATCACTTGTAAAAGTTTCCTTGTATCTGAGCTTTGTCTTTTTTTTTTCAGAGAAAGAATATTTAGCATGAAGATGAAATAGTGGAAAAAATATATATATTTGTCTCTACCTCTGGTTCTTGGTATAGAACTTTTAAAACCCCTGTAATTTCCTAAGTACAAAGAACACTAGGGACCCTTTTTTTGTTTGTTCTAGTACTTGGTTTTGACCTTATAGAAGCTCCTGACACAGAGGTTCTACAGTTCTTGAGATTTTTTTTTTTGGTGATAGAAGCATTTTTGGTTTTAATGAGGTCACTCGTGGTGGCTCCTGAATAGCTTAAATACAAGGAAGCCATGGTCAGCAGAAAGACTAAGTCATGATTAGAAGGTTGGAACTTCCAGCCCCACCCTCACCTTCTGGGAAGGAGAGTGGGGCTGAAGATTTAGTTAATGATCAATCATGCTTGTTTGATGAAGCCTCCATAAAAAACTCCTGAAGTACGGTGTGCCGAGAGCTTTTGGTTGATGAACATAGCTGTGAACTGGGGGAGTGATATATTCTCCAGGCTCCAAGACGGACAGAAACTTCCATGCTCAGTACCTCACCCTAGGTATCTCTTTGTCTGGCTACACATCTGTGTTTTATTATAGAATAAATTGATAAGTGTTAGGTAAGTGCTTCCCTGAGTTCTTTACATTGTTCTAGCAAATGATCAAACCTGTGGTGGTGGGAGGGGGAGCGGTTTCCTGGGAACCCCCAGGATTCATGCACAGTTGACAAGATCTTCTGAAATAGGAGAGGGCAATCTCGTGGGACTGAGCCCATAACCTGTGGGATTTTTTCCCCACATGAACTGACTTATGTGTCAGAATTAAATTGAATTGGAGAACATTCAGCTGATGTCAGAGAACTGCTTGTTGTTGAAAACCCACATATCTGGTGTCAGAAGGATTTTGAGTGTCAGAGTCAAGGAGGAAAAAAGGAATTTTTCTTAGACAATGTAATCTACTCTCTTAAGTTTTAAAGTGCTTCACATTCACAGAGGTAAAAAAAAAAATTCTGCCTGCAATGCAGGAGACACAGGAGATGAGTGTTTGATACCTGGGTTAGAAAGATCCCCTGGAGAAGGAAATGGTAACCCACCCCTGTGTTCTTGCTGGGAGAATCCCACAGAAAGAGGAGCCTGGTGGACTGCAGTCCATGGGGTCACAAAGAGTTGGACACTACTGAGCCTGAGGCTTCCCTCTCTACCTGGTTATTAACTATAGGCACTACGTTATGCAGTAGAGCTCTGGAACTTCCTCGGTGTATATAACTTTAAGATCATACCCACTGAACAACTCCCTGTATGCCCTTCTCCTCATCCCCCGGTGACCACCATTCTACTTTCTATGTTTGACTATTTCAGATGCCTCATAGAAGAGGAGTCATGTAGTATTTACCCTTCTGTGACTGTCTTATTTCACTTAACATAATGTTCTTCTGAGTTTATCTATACTATTGCATATTGCAGGGATTCCATTTTTAAGGATGAATGATACTCCACTGTATGTATATACTGCATTTTTGTTATCCATTCATCTGTTGATGAATATTTGTGTTGTTTCCCTATCTTAGCTACCGGGAATAACGTTTCAGTGAACACTGAAGAGGAGAAACCTCTTCAAGAACCTGATTTCAAATCTTTTGGACAGATATTCAGAGATACTATTGCAGGATCCTAGGTAGTTCTCGGAGAAGGCAATGGCAAGCCACTCCAATACTCTTGCCTAGAAAATCCCATGGATGGAGGAGCCTGGTAGGCTGCAGTCTGTGGGGTCGCTAAGGGTCGGACACGACTGAGCGACTTCACTTTCACTTTTCACTTGCACACATTGGAGAAGGAAATGGCAACCCACTGCAGTGTTCTTTCCTGGCGAATCCCAGGGACAGGGGAGCCTGGTGGGCTTCTGTCTATGGGGTCACACAGAGTCAGACATGACTGAAGTGACTTAGCAGCAGCAGCAGCAACAGGTAGTTCTACTTCTAAATTTTTGAGGAATCTCCACGCCATTTTCTCATAGTAGCTGAACCATTTTCACTCTACGAACAGTGTACAAAGGTTGCTTTTCTTCACATACTCACCAACACTTGTAATCTTTTGTTTTTCTTCTTTTCATAATTAGATATCCTGACAGGTATGAGGTGATATCTCATTGTGGCTTTGATTTGCATTTCCCTAACACTTAATGATGCTGACCATCTTTTCTTGTGTCTATTGGCCATCTGTTTGTCTTCTTTTTAAAAATGTCTGTTCAGGTTCTATAACCATTTTTAATTAGGTTGTTTCTGTTTTTGACGTTGAGCTGCATGTGTTTTTGTGAATTTCTGGTGAGCATTATCTTCTCCCACCCAGCAGGCAGCCTTTCTGTGTTGCTGATAGCTTTCTTCTCCATGGAAAAGCTTATTAACCCTAATGTAGCTACATTTGTTAAGTTTTACTTTTGTTGCCCTTCCTTAGGAGACATAAAAAAATTGAAAAGACCAATGTCAAAGAGTGTACTGTTCATGTTTTTCCTATGAGTTTTGTGGTTTCAGATTTTAACATTTAAGCCTTTAATCCATTGTGAGTTTATTTTTGTATACGGTGTGAGAAAATATTCCAGTTTGACCTTTTACATATAGGTGTCCAGTTTTCCTAGCATCATTTATTAAAAAGGGTTTTTCTTCCTATTGTATATTCTTGCCCATGTAAGTGTAGGTTCTTTTCTGTAGGTTTTTCTTAATTTTCCTCCTCTTAGAGATGACATTTCCGTCTTGGTTGTTATTCAATAAATGAAACCTGTTATTTTATAAATTTTAAATAATTTTCTGGTTAAGATGAGACAGTAAATTTATTTCTTCTTATCTCATCATGGCTGAATTTGGAAGACGTTCAAATTCTTAATGCATATTTTAAACTTCTATATCTTAAATTCTTACTGTACATTTTTCAAATTCTGTAGCTGTTTATTTCCATGTTCTTTTACCTCTGAATTTGTTTTCAGTTTCTTTGAACTTCTGCTTTCTTCAGAAAATATCTGCCTCTTTTCTTGCTGCATTCCATTTTCCTTTTCTAGTTTTTTCTTGGTCAGGGAGAAAGAGTGGTATTTAAGCTTTATTTTATGTCATATGTTTCTGCTTATAATTAATAAAAGATAAAACAGGTTTTGTATGGAGCTTCTTTCTATTTCAATTTTCTGTGATGATGGTCAGAAGTACAACTTGAGGTTGTTAGGTACTTAAGTTCATAACAAATCAACCTAATTTGTTCATTCCCCCTGAAACACTGTTTCACTTTACCTTGTTTTCTGCCTTGTGGTTCAATTCTTGTTTCATATTGCCACATTTCATTTCACATATCAGGAGATAACTCAGATAGGATGTTTGCAGGGAAACTTATCTCTATCAAGTTACAGGTCTTCAGTTTGCATTTTCTTCATTTCTGTTCACCTCACATAGATTGTAATTTGCAAAGCTAATTTCTTCTTCCTTTTGGTTCCCACCCAGTTCATAGTCAACCAGTTAATAGGACATTTGTGTCCAGATTGCAAAGTCTATTCAGTGAGGTAGTGAAATAAAACTTACCTCTTTTTCTGTCCTTCATTTCTACCTGCCAGAATATTTTTCAGTCTGGCAAGCTTCATTTTTCCCATGGTTTGTTTCTTATACGTCCTTTTATTTTAAAGGAAAAGATTCTTGGTTTGGCTTCTTAACAACTGCTCGGTTTTTTCTGCTGAAAGCTAAATCCTGTTGAGACTTGGAGTGATAAGCACAAATTTTTGTATTCTTCCTCATTGTATTCATATAGTTGGAATATTTTTGTTTTTGTGCCTGTGACTATGTAATCTAGATGTTATATAGTTATATATGATGTAATATTATATAAAATATTGCAATAAAGATATAATCATACATCTGGACAGATATTGGACTTTTGTTTGTTTCTTCGGGTTATACCCCTTGATCTCTCACATATCCAACAGTTCCATGTTGTGACAAACATTAGACTATATGTTTGCACACATGCTCTACTGTATATAAGAGATGAGAAAAATAACGATATAGAATATCTTCAAAATATGACTTACTTTAATTGGGTAATTTTTTTTCTGGTTCACATAAATTGATAGACACAGTCAAGAAATTAAGTTAATTTTTTTTTCTCCTTTTGTTTGTTTTAACCAGGTTAAAATCCTACTTTCAAATGAATGGTGTAATTTTGTGCATGTGTATAAGATGGAAATGGACAATAGAAATTTCTTCAGCCACATCAAGGAAGATGTCAATAGAGCTTCCTTGTAAGGCCTGTGTTTCTTACTTGCTATATCAAAGCAGGTTGTGGATTTACCCTGACATGTCCTTTTGTGACAGGACCATCACATTTTCTGTTGTATACTGCAACTTTTTCATATATTCAGTATCTATTAATCATGCTGCCTCTGGCTACGAAGATGGAGCACCTTGTACCCATAACTATTAGGATCTCTTGAAAAAAATCCATATGAGTCACAGCTCATTTAGCTATTAGAATCTTAGGACTATTTGTTATCAAATGAAATATCCCCATGCCCTGGTTGTGGAGATACCTTCTGGTCTAAATGTTACTCACTTCCAAGGGCCTGTTGCTCTGTTATTTCAAAAAGGCCGTGGTAAACCACCTTGGTGACCCTATACTATATGTCTCAAATCATAAATTACCTAGATTTAAAGGATGAGGCGGGAGAAGCAACTATTTGCAACTATTTTCAATGTCATCTATATCTTTGTTCCCAGTGGATACTAAGTGATCTCTAACTGAGTCATGTCCAGATCTGGTTTTATAATGCAAGTTATTGGGTAAGCAAAGGGAATAAAACCACAGAGTCATTATGCTAATGCCTAGTAATATATCATTATCCCATATTAAAGACCCTGAGCAATAGCTGGAGAAAAGGAAACAGATTGGAAAGAGCTTTTGCTAGTGTTTGATTTTCCTTCCGATCTTGTTTTAGCTTTCAATATATTTATGTTTTCTATCAAGCCTAGGTTTAGAGTGAACAAAATTTAGATGATATTTTATCAGTTTTCCCAATTTGAGACAACTAATGGATCAATTATGGATGGTTTATGTTTGGATCTAGAATAGAGTAGATTTCAGAATCTTGGTGATACAACTTGGAAGTATACAAAGAGTTCAGATGAAGAGGCCAAAAAGAAAGAGGTAAATGCAGAGAGATAAGATTCTCATCTTTCAGAATATTACTGACTAAAGTTGATGGAACAAACATAGAGCTATAAGAACATAATTTAAAGTTACAAAAATAAGAAACTGACAAAAATTATATATAAAAATAAAATTTATATATGTGTATATATATGTTAAATGCATTCATCTATTTATCTATCTGGAGAAGGGAAGAGTAGAGAAAGAAATTCCTTCTTTTACAGTGGAGACTCAGTCTTGTATAATATCATCACATATATCTTGAATCATAGATTTTACACATTTTAAAATAAAAGACAAGCTATTAAAGGATCTAAATGGGAGTGCGTGATTTTTTGTCTCTGAGACTGAGATTTTCATAGTAAGTTTGCTTTTAAAAAATCTGGTTAAAATATTATTTTGATAAAATGTATAAAGGAGACTGTATGATTTCACAGTTCTCAAATTAATGTGGACTCTTTATAGAGTTGGCATTTTAAGTCATATATGAAGACAGAAGAAGATATAAGCTCTCCTGTCTAAATTAAATAAGGACACATATTTTGCAAATATTTACAACAAACCTTCTATGAGCAAGGGTGTTAAATGTAGAATAACAAATTAGATGATTTTGTCAACATATTTAAGAGATGGAGAAAATAAATATTCTGAAAAATTGGAAACAAAGTAAAAAAAATTAATTGCTGCTGCAAAAATGTTGGACTGTTATTCTATAAACCTACTCTAAAAGAATAAATTTAGTCACTGAGAACTCTTCCCAAGTCTCCAGTGTCCATTTTGCATTGGAACCTCAAATATCTCTTTGTGGTTTTATGGATACATTTATTCAAGTACATTTGGAACGCTTAATTCTGATCTCACAGCTTCTGGTGTAAAGTTAGAAACTATGAGATAAGAATAGATCGATAAAACATATTTCCAGAATTTTATAAACCCACTGACTCCCGTAAAAGAAAAATACATACAGACTATGCAAAGCATTGGATAGAATATGTCTTATTTATTAGAACTGGCATGGTATAAATACGCTAGGCTTCAGGTTATACTGAAAGTGAAGTTGTTAGTCACTCAGCCATGAATGACTCTTTGCGACCTCATGGACTGCAGCCCTCCAGGCCCCTCTGTCCATGGAATTCTCTAGGCAAGAATACTGGAGTGGGTTGCCATTCCCTTCTCCAAGGGTTCCCGACCCAGGGATTGAACCCTGGTCTTCTGCATTGCAGGCAGATTATTTACCGTCTGTGCCACCAGCAAAGCCCAGATTATACTGACCTGAGTTCAAATATTGGTTACAACACTTGGTATAGCTACCTTATGATGTCATCATGAAGACTTGAAGGAGTGTTTCATTTAAAATGACTGACTCCATATCCCACAGAAGGTAGCAATTAATATTATTTCTCCTCCCCAAATACAAAGCAGCACACAGTAAAGGGGTCCAGTTGGATGAGCCCCTCTTATTTAAATGCACATCAAAATAAATTGTATAGACTCCTGGAAGGCAACTTTTGGAAAATGGTAGCTGCATTAATAGTTTTGCCAATATGTGATAGTAATTATGAAGCATGTAAATCATTAAGTCCTCAAAAACAATGTGGGAGGACAATAATAAGACCCTTTTTTTCTCTTTCGCTAAAATACAGTTTAATAAGAATGAAAAAAGGATGTCTTAACATAATTGGTAGCTTTTTTGATAAATTTTATTAACTACATTTATGAAAATAGTCAAATGTGCAATTTTTCTTTTTAGTTCTCAAGGTAACTGTTTAGTTTGTGTCTCACTTTATTTGACAAAACTTATATAGAGGCTTATTTAGAAAAAAAGTTATTTTTTACCCTGAGAAAGTTGAGTTTAGCAGGATGTGTGCGTGCACACACACACGCATACACGCTCATGCTCAGTTGCTCAGTTATGTCTGACTCTTCATGATGCCATGAACTGCAGCTCACCAGGCTACTCTGTTCATGCAATTTTCCAGGCAAGAATGCTGAAGTGGGTTGCCATTTCTTACTCCAGGGGATCTCCTCCTTGATCCTGGGATCGAACTCTGTCTCTTACGTCTCCTGCATTTGCAGGATTCTTTACCACTGAGTCACCTGGGAAGCCTATGTAGTGAGAAATAGGGATATGAAGTCAAATCAGGGAGAACCAGATGACCAGATGCAAGGAGTAAAGTATGTTACAACTGTGAATAGAGCCTGTGGTTCACAGAATTGAAGACAAAAAGAAACTGAAAAATGAAGGATAAAAAGTACAGGAGAACCAGAAAATATTAGGGTCAAAAAAATTGCAGGGAGGAATTATTTTCCTAAATATGAGAGTGTAAATGTGTGGTTCAAGAGATTGGTAACAAAAAATAAATAAATAGGCCATGGTTATAGGTAATTCATAAATAAATAAATAGGCCAATTGTTATAGGTTATAGGTAATTAAAGGGATTAGATGCGACAGAGGACCTGAAGAACTATGGAGAGAGGTTCATGACACTGTAAAGGAGGCAGTGATCAATACCATCCCCAAGAAAAAGAAAGGTTGTCTGAGGAGGTCTTACAAATAGCTTAGAAAAGAAGGGAAACTACAGGCAAAGGGGAAAGGAAAGATATACCCATCTGAATGCAGAGTTCCAAAGAATAGCAAAGAGAGATCAGAAAGCCTTCCTCAGTGATCAATGCAAAGAAATAGAGGAAAAAAATAGAATGGGAAAGACTAGAGCTCTCTTGAAGAAAATTAGAGATTCCAAGGGAAATTTTCTTGCAAAGATGGGCACAATAAAGGACAGAAATGGTATGGACCTAACAGAAGCAGAAGATATTAAGAAGAGGTGGTAAGAATACACAGAACTATACAAAAAAAATCTTCATGACACAGATAACCACAATGATGTGATCACTCACCTAGAGCCAGACAGCCTGGAATGTGAAGTCAAGTGGGCCTTAGGAAACATCACTATGAATAAAGCTAGTGGAGGTGAAGGAATTCCATTTGAGCTATATCAAATCCTAAAAGATGATGCTGTGAAAGTGCTACTGCACTCAATATGCCAGCAAATTTGGAAAACTCATCAGTGGCCACAGGACTGGAAAAGCTCAGTTTTCATTCCAATCCCAAAGGAAGACAATGCCAAGTAATGCTCAAACTACCACACAATGCACTCATCTCACACACTAGCAAAGTAATGTCCAAAATTCTCCAAGCCAGACTTCAACGGTAGGTGGACCATGAAATGCCATATGTACAAGCTGGATTTAGAAAGAGAAACCAGAGATCAAATTGCCAACATCTGTTGGATCATGGAAAAAGCAAGAGAGTTGCAGAAAAACACCTACTTCTGCTTTATTGATTATGCCAAAGCCTTTGGCTGTGTGGATCACAGCAAACTGTGGAAAATTCTGAAAGAGATGGGGATACCAGACCACCTGACCTGCCACCTGAGAAATCTGTATGCAGGTCAAGAAGCAACGGTTAGAACCAGAAATGGAACAACAGACTGGTGCCAAATCAGGAAAGGAGTACATCAAGGCTGTATATTGTCACCCTGCTTATTTAACTTATATGCAGAATACATCATGTGAAATTCTGGGCTGGATGAAGCACAAGCTGGAATCAAGGTTGCCGGATTTCTGTTCAAGACCACTAAATGCTGAGATGTGAATGCATACCAAAATAAAATCAATTCATTGTGTTCCAAAAAAAGAAAAAAGTTGCTGGGAGAAATATCAATAATGTCAGATACGGAGGTGAAACCATTCTTATGGCAGAAAGTAAAGAAGAACTAAAGAGTCTCTTGATGAAAGTCAAAGAGGAGAGTGAAAAAGCTGGCTCAAAACTCAGCATTCAGAAAACAAAGGTCATGGCATCCAATGCCATCGCTTCATGGAAATAGATGGGAAAACAGTGGAAACAGTGACAGACTTTATTTTCTTAGGCTCAAAAATCACTCCAGATGGTAATTGCAGCCATGAAATTAAAAAAACACTTGCTACTTGAAAGAAAAGTTATGACCAACCTAGACAGCATATTAAAAAGCAGAGACATTACTTTGCTGACAAAGGTCCATTTAGCCAAAGCTCTTGTTTTTCCAGCAGTCATGTATGGATGTGAGAGTTGGACTCTAAAGAAAATTGAGCGCTGAAGAATTGGTGCTTTTGAACTGTGCTGTTAGAGAAGACTCTTGAGAGTCCCTTGGATGGCAAAGAGATCAAACCAGTCTATCCTAAAGGGGATCAGTCCTGAATATTCATTGGAAGGACTGATGCTGAAGCTGAAGCTCCAATACTTTGGCCACCAGTTACGAAGAACTGACTCATTTGAAAAGACCCCAAGGCTAGGAAATATTGAAGGGGGGAGGAGAAGGGAACGACAAAGGATGAGATGGTTTGACGGCATCACTGACTCAATGGACATGAGTTTGAGTAAGCTCCGGAAGTTCATGATGGACAGGGAAGCCTGGTGTTCTGCAGTCCATGGCATTGCAAAGAGTCAGACATGACTGACCAACTGAACTGATAGGCAATCAAAGTCAAAATACCTTAGAAAAATTCTATGAGGTCTTGGGTAAGTGCTAATGAGGGCTGCTGGACTAACCCAGTAAACCACCCTATACTGATGTGTTGTCCCTCATGGAAATATCAAGGCCTAAAACAAAGGAAGATGTATGTAGCTTGCACTGACGTGTGGATACAATTTGGTTCATTTCCCATGTAATTGATCTAGTGGAGATGTATTAAAGCAAACAGGATTGTTGTTGATGAAATTACCTTAATGTAGATTTTGGTTAATGGGTCTGTTTTAAAATCATTCTGTGTTACACATGACTCTTTGAAAAAGTATTACGGATATCCTTTAGTATGGATACTGGCAACTCGCTGAGTTTATAATTTCAGAATCAGTAGAGAGTGATTGCCAAATCTAACAAAGACCAGAGTCATGTAGCAGCCTGATTCAGGAATGCCTATATATAGAATGAATCCAGAAGTGCCCTGGGTTCTGCCACCTGGGCAGCACACTGCTTCAGAACTGCACTGAAAGACAGAAAAATAGAAGGCAAAATTGTGCATGCCATCTGTACTTTGTAAAGCTTGGGCTAGACATTTTTATATCATTTTTATGCCAGAATTTTGTTGTCAAAGTAATCAATGCTAATCTCATTTTCATTTCTCATTCTTCAGATAAAATGTAACAAATATATATGCATATGTGCAGTATCTTAAATTTGAGAATAACTATTTTAAGTAAATGATAAGGATAAAGTTATATTTAACTCTTTCATATTTTATAATGTAATAATTATAATATTTTATGATTTTATATAAAATTTTAGTTTATATAATATATTGTTCTTTTTTTCCCTTCATTCTCTCTACCACCACGCTGGTCTAAACCACCATCATTTCTCACTTGGCTTAATAGTCAGGACTTTTGCAGCTTCCAGTGACAGAAATCCAAATTTCCACTTAAGCTCTGTTTTCTGTTGGGTTAGCTTCTTAAGCATGTTCTTTCCATGCTGTAGCAAAGATGCCCCAGGAGCTCAGACTTAAATGATTTTTAACATCAGCTTCCCCCAGAAAGAGAAATTCTTTTTTTTTCTCAGCATCATATCAGCTACTAAGAAAGAACCTGTTTGTGCTCTTTATTTGTAACATATAGGCATGTTACTCACTATATTGTCAATACAGTGATCAAAAAGGAAAGCTGAGCATCTAGCTCCAGGGAAGGAAGAATGGCATTAGCTTCATGCATCCCACTTAGATTAGGAATAGGAATGGGATGGTCCCTCAGAGGGATGAAGGATGGACTTAAAAGTATGTTCACTGTGTGACTGACTTTATATTCTTCTCTTCAGATTCAGTTTTTCTCTTCCCTGTTCATTTCTCAAGAAAAAAGTCATTTGTAAAAGTCAGCATGACAATTATCTCAACATAAAATTTTAAAAACCCTAAAGATAAAAACAAAAGTGAGTATGATCACATTACTTCCACATTTGAAGCCCTCCAATGGATTCCTGGGGACTTCCCAGGTGGTGCAGTGGTAAAGAATCCACCTGCCAATACAGGAGACACAAGAAATGCAGTGAGTTTGATCCCTGGGTCGGAGAGATCCCCTGGAGGAGGAAATGGTAACCCACTGCAGTACTCCTGCCTGGGAAATCATATGGACAGAGGAGCCTGGCTGGCGACAATCCAGGGTCACAAAGAATCTGACATGACTGAGCACTGAGTACCCTTGGCAATCACATTCAAAATCTTGAAAGAGTTTATAAGGGTTTTCTGTGGGCAACTCCTTTAGACTGAGCTCCCCACTCCGCCACACTGATCTTATTTCTGTGGTGTCATGTTTTACCAAATATCTTAGTATTCATTTTCTGAAACATCTTCCAAAATCCATCTCCTTCTTCCATATCTGCTCAATTCCACACTTCTCTTCTCAACCTCACTCCTTATCCTGGTCAACACTGAGTGATTTCCAGGTCTCAGAATAAAAATCATTCTCTCAGGAAAGCTGTATGAATCAGTGATTTTCCAGAGTACCAGAACCAGCAGGATGTAATGGATTTAGAGAAAGAGAATTTTTATGATGCATTGGTTCACAGCAACTCTTGTAGCAGGAAAGTCCCACAGTCTCCATCTGCCAATTAAAGGCCCAGGAAAGGTGGTGGTGTTAACCCCACTCAAGCCTGAAGACCCAAGAAGTGGGTGTCAGTCCAAGTCCGAAGGCTCAAGAACCAGACGCAATGTGTATATATGTATATGTATACCCACACATATGCTGAATCACTCTGCTGTTTAACAGGAAGTAACAACAGTGTAAATCAAGCTATAATTCAATAGAAATAAATGTTAAAAGTTAAAGTTAAAAAATTATTTAAGTTTAAACTGTAAAAATAAGTATGCCAAGAACACACATGTGAAAATTTGAGGATAGAACTTTGGTAAAGGCAAGAGTTGTAAACTCAAATGCTTGCAAGAAACAGGCAAGAAGTAGGAAAAAGCAAAGCCACCTAGGGGAAAGAGAGGAGTGGACAGTGGAGTGCTCAGATGGACAACTGTTAACCAGCTCCAGCCACTGGGGGATCAGAATTCCAGATAACCCGATTTGCCAAAAAAACAAAAACAAAAAATGTAAATGTCTTTATTTTAAATATTGGTAAATAATTCCATTTTCTTTTTAAAGTCAACACTGTGAGGGCCAAATGAGATATTTTCATCGTCTTCATGTGAGCTTTGGGAAACAGTTAACGTCTGGTGCAGAAAAGAAAGCCTGTCCTTTGGGATCCTATGGTGCTCCTATTAGTTCGACGGTTTCCATGCATAGCTCGTCCTGATGGGACTCAGTGAGTCCTATTTCACAACTCAGAAGAGCAAGAACAAAGGGAAACAAAACCACTTACATGCTTTTTTCTTGTCCTTTGAAGTTTTAAAATATATTGTAGTTTTGAGTGGCTTTCCAAGCCTTTGTGTACAATCCTAAGTGGAATATATTATACAACCTCAGGTACTGAGATACATATTTTTTTCCCATATTTTCTGTACCAGTTCAGTAAGAGCTTTGTTGTATATGCTTTGGGTTGATTTGTCATATACATTTAAGCCATTCTCTTTGTAAAGGGAAAGTCGCTCAGTCATGTCTGACTCTTTGTGACCCCATGGACTATAAAGTCCATGGAATTCACCAGGCCAGAATACTGGAGTGGGTAGTGGTTCCCTTCCCCAGGGGATCTTCCCAACTCAGATATCGAACCCAGGTCTTCCACATTGCAGGCAGATTCTTTACCAGCTGAGCCACAAGGCATTCTCTTTAATTGCCCCTAAATGCAAATCCCAACGTGTATAAAAAATGCCATCTTGTTCATTTTTAAGTAGAAACAAATTATGGCATATTCTTAGAACTAAAAAAGATAGCCCATCTTTTTTAAGCAAATATTTATTTCACAGAAAGGAGGATGAAAAGACCATGTGGTTTGTATATTAGAAGAAAAGATTTCCTATTTTTCTGTATCAATGATAAATCTGAACAGCATGCATTTGAGGCTGCATTTTTCACTTTAAAGCCATATTTAGGCATAATGGCTTCACTATATGTTTTTATTAAATGCTCTTAATAATTTATACCTTTTAAATGTAACCCAAATTCTAGGTTCACATAGCAGGCTAAGACACATGTTTTCATTGGGTGGGAAAAATTATCCATATTTTGGTATTCTCCACCAAATTTGAGATGCCTGAGAGAGGAAGATAGCAAGAATGCTGCCAGTGGCAGTGCTCCTCAGTCTTTTTATCAAGATAACAGTCTGAAGTGAAGAAAGAGTGCACATCTTTCAAAGTATCTTTAAACTTTCGAGACTCATCACAAAACTTATATTTTGCAATTCATTTTATAATGTAGGATGTTTTTACAAGAGTTTATTTGAGCAAAAATCATTGGGAATTGGGCAGCACTGAACTGGAAGTGGTTAGGAATATTCCTCTGTCAAGAGTTTGGGGAGAGACTTTTACAGAGAAAAGGCTGTGTAAGAAAGGAATTGATTGGCTATAGGGCTTCCCTCTTAGCTCAGTTGGTAAAGAATCTGTCTGCAGTGCAGGAGACCTGGGTGTGATTCCTAGGTAGGGAAGATCCGCTGGAGAAGGAAATGGCGACCCACTCCAGTATTCTTGCCTGGAGAATCTCATGGACAGAGGAGACTGCAGGCTACATGGCTTTGGGGGTGCAAGAGTTGGACACGACTTAGCAACTAAACCACCACCATAGAGTAAAGCCTAGTTGGCTTTTTGTGATTAATCGTCATTAACATTTTGATTTTGTAACCTTAAGGCATTTATAGGCTAAGTTTTGGGTAGCTTTACATAGGCTGGCACAGCACTGGAGCCAACTCAATCTAATGGTCTCCTTGTTTAATTAGATTAAGAGTTCCCCCTTTCAGTCATCCTCTCACTCATGAAAGACTGACCCTAAATTGGGTATTAGCAGCATTCTCAGTTATCAGAGTTCAGTTGCTCTAGTCTCATTGTGGAACCAGTGGATTATAATGTCAGACCTGGAGAACTGTTTTTGTTCTTCATCTTGTTTCTGTTTCTCCAGGTGCAAGGAGACGACCTGATGTACTTATGATGGCTGAGATCATGCATTTAAGACCTTCGAGAAGACCTGTTCACCAGGAGGACTGCAATGATAACTGTTAGGAGAATTATACCAAGAGACTGAAGTATATTCCTTAGCCAGAGCCCCTGTGAACCAAAGCAGTTGGTATCAAATAAGTCAACGAATGTACCTGAAGGAAGTCAGCCTGTTTTGGCCAAGTGGACATTTTGTTAGTTTCCTGTATTCTCTATAATACCAGAAGTGTTGATCAAGGTACGCCAAAAGATATTTGATATGGCACAGACACACCGAATCTAAACCAATTCTATTTTCTAAAACCACCTTATATAAAAAGCCTAGAGACTTTTGTTATACAGCTTTGACTTTAGCAGAAGATTCAGCAATAGTTGCCAGAATTAAGGAAGATTATCTTCCTATGCACTTAAAAATAGAAAAAGCAAGCAGCAAAAGGCAAAACAAGTAAAGGTTTCTTTTTGGAGGGGAAGATCTTAGTTTGTGACCTTGGAAGAGCTGTCAAACTCAAGGCACTATCTGCTTCTGAGGAGGAACTTTCCCAGCCAATTTCAACTTTAGATCTCCAATCAGTATGCAGTTTCAGGAGCTTGGAGGAACTCTTTTTAGCTGAAAGGTGGTGTGGACCTAGGAATCAAGTCCTTGAAGTTTGGTTGCATCTAGGTCATGCGTAGGACCTCCTATGGTTCCTTCCAAGGAACTTCTTTGTTCTTAGTGATTCCAAACCTGGAAAGGTGGCAGAAAATTGGAAACTTTATTCTGGAGAGTTGTAGCCAGATATTTGAAGAAACTAGAAGAATTCAGAATCCAATTCAGTTTGCAGATATGTAACAAAAGTCACAAAGAAACTGACCAGAGAGGAATCTGATATTCACTTGGTTGTGTTATAATTTTATACTGAAACATCATTTTCTTTTCTCTATAATCACTCTCATTTCTATCAAAGATGAACTCAGTAAGATTTGTTTGCATGTAAAATAAGTCTAGTCTCATTAAACTTGACCTGAGTGCAACAAGAATAGTGATTGGCTTTTTTAAAAAACTGCTTTGCTGGAGCTTGTAAAAAATCTTAGACTGCATTTTTTTTTTAAGTCTCTAGGCTGAGAAGACAAGCCAGAAACTCACCATCAGACTTTGCCTGCAGCAATTACAAATTTTGGTGAATATCTCTCTTCTTGAGATCCCAAAGATACAATGAGTTTCTTGGACTTGTTAAGAAGTGACCTTACTTACTCACCAAGTAAAGTTTTTGAGAACCCTATAAGAAAGGTATCAAATTAGTTTTTCCAAGGGATTTTTAATGGCTCCCTAAAGATCAATCCTGGATGTTCATTGGAGGGACTGATGCTAAAGATGAAACTGCAATACTTTGGCCACCTCATGCGACGAGTTGACTCACTGGAAAAGACTCTGATGCTGGGAAAGGTTGGGGGCGGGAGAAGGGGAAGACGGAGAATGAGATGGCTGGATGGCATCACCGACTCTGTGGACATGAGTTTGAGTGTACTCTGGGAGTTGGTGATGGACAGGGAGGCCTGGCGTGCTATGATTCATGGGGTCGCAGAGAGTCGGTCACAACTGAGCGACTGAACTGAACCGAACTGAAAGTCAACCTTAGATCCTTAAAACTATCTGATCATATATGCTTTTACGTGTATTCTCAGATTCAAAGCCCTGATAATATAATTGTTTCCAGTTGTATTCTGTTACAAGAAGAGATTTGTATTGAACTTATGCAAATAACTATATTGCCATGAAAATAAGAATATTCAATAAGTTTCTGAATTCTAGAGGGATCAGGTATGTAGAAAAAATAAATGTTTTAATGCTGTTTAAAGATAACTTACTATAAATCATAGCTAACTTAAGTGAAAAAAAGTTTGAAAAAATCTGGAAAAGTGAAACATTAGTTACTAGCAGTGTTTCAAAGAAAAAGTATAAAAATAATAATCATTCTCATTAGTTTGTTCAATTTCATATTATTAAATCTTATTTTTTTTAATCCAGTTTTTCCATTAGTTTTTAATATTCTTACCAAGTTTAGTCATATGATCTTAAAATTATCAGGAACCTGTATGCTGATAAGACATAAAGTCTCTGCTTTTCAGGTAGATTACCCAAAAGGTAAAGAAGTAAAACCTTCCACAACTTTTTATCAAAAGAAGAGCAATATTCTAAAAAAAAAAAAAACAAACTGTTTTTTAAACAGGGAGAAAACCAAATTTTAATTTTGCACCAATGTTATTTTGATGTAAAAAAAACTCAGTATTTAAAAAATTAAACAAATTCATTCCAATTTATAGTCAGCTTGACAATTCATAAAATTTCTTTTCCAAGATTCCTTTTCCACAAACTTTCTACAACATCTTTTTACATTCATTCAGATTTTTCCCTGTGAGAATTACCTCTCTGAATTTTACTTTTCAGGAGGTGACTCTCGGTTCCTAGAGAAGACCAAGTAGAATGTTTACATCTCAAAGCCACAGAGAAAGAATGTGAATTTCTCCAAGAAGTTCTTTTATTTCCTAAATCTAGGTTCTTATAATATCTGTGCTCTTTTGGAATGAATAGTGGAAGTTTGGGGAATGATAAAAAGGATAGGTGGGCTTTATATTGTTTCTAGAGCCCCATTTCTGTTCTTGAAAAGACTTGATTTGTAAGAAAAGTATACTTGTTTTTAATACCTCAATGAACTGGGTGGCATCCTGAATGCTAGCCAAGTTCTGATGCACCCATCCAATGACATAATCCTCAATTTAATGCTTTATATCAGGGAGAAAACTTTCAACTACGATGAAAATTAAAAGATTCCTATGGTCTAGATTTAAAGCTTTGTTTCTTTGAAATGTTTTATTAAATCCATCCAAAATGGGTTCAAAATGTTTTACTTTCCCTCTGGGTGCAAAGTTTCATTTTAGCTCAGGATAGCATATCTAAAAATACTTTTTGTTTCTTATTTATTTATTTATATTTGAGGTTAATTACTTTATTCTGCATATAAGTTAAATAAGCAGGGTGACAATATACAACCTTGATGTACTCCTTTTCCTATTTGGAACCAGTCTGTTGTTCCATGTACAGTTCTGACTGTTGCTTCCTGACCTGCATACAGGTTTCTCAAGAGGCAGGTCAGGTGGTCTGGTATTCCCATCTCTTTCAGACTGTTCCACAGTTTATTGTGATCCACACAGTCAAAGGCTTTGGCATACATCATGAGGAACGCTGGACTGGAAGAAGCACAGCTGGAATCAAGATTGCTGGGAGAAATATCGATAACCTCAGATATGCAGATGACACTACCCTTATGGCAGAAAGTGAAGAGGAACTCAAAAGCTTCTTGATGAAAGTAAAAGAGGAGAGTGAAAAGGTTGGCTTGAAGCTCAACATTCAGAAGACAAAGATCATGGCATCTGGTCCCATCACTTCATGGGAAATAGATGGGGAAACAGTGGGAACAGTGCCAGACTTTATTTTTTGGGACTCCAAAATCACTGCGGATGCTGATTGCAGCCATGAAATTAAAAGACGCTTGCCTGATGAACTCTGGACAGAGGTTCATGACATTGTACAGGAGACAGGGACCAAGACCATCCCTATGGAAAAGAAATGCAAAAAAGCAAAATGGCTGTCTGAGGAGGCCTTACAAATAGCTGTGAAAAGAAGAAAAGTGAAAAGCAAAGGAGAAAAAGAAAGATATAAACATCTGAATGCAGAGTTCCAAAGAATAGCAAGGAGAGATAAGAAAGCCTTCCTCCATGATCAATGAAAAGAAATAGAGGAAAACAATAGACTAGTAAAAACAAGAGATCTCTTCAAGAAAATTAGATTCCAAGGGAACATTTCATGCAAAGATGGGCTCGATAAAGAACAGAAATGGTATGGACCTAACAGAAGCAGGAGATATTAAGAAGAGATGGCAAGAATACACAGAAGAACTGTACAAAAAAGATCTTCACGACCAAGATAGTCACGATAACGTGATCACTGACCTAGAGCCAGACATCTTGGAATGTGAAGTCAAGTGGGCCTTAGAAAGCATCACTATGAACAAAGCTAGTGGAGGTGATGGAATTCCAGTTGAGCTATTTCAAATCTTGAAAGATGATGCTGTGAAAGTGTTGCACTCAATATGCCAGCAAATTTGGAAAACTCAGCAGTGGCCACAGGACTGGAAAAGGTCAGTCTTCATTCCAATCCCAAAGAATTCTCAAACTACCGCACAATTGCACTCATCTCACACGCTAATAAAGTCATGCTCAAACTTCTCCAAGCCAGGCTTCAGCAACATGTGAACCATGAACTCCCAGATGTTCAAGCAGGTTTTAGAAAAGGCAGAGGCACCAGAGATCAAATTGCCAACATCCTCTGGATCATGGAGAAAGCAAGAGAGTTCCAGAAAAACATCTATTTCTGCTTCATTGACTATGCCAAAGCCTTTGACTGTGTGGATCACAATGAACTGTGGAACATTCTGAAAGAGATGGAAATACCAGACCACCTGACCTGCCTCTTGAGAAACCTGTATGCAGGTCAGGAAGCAACAGTCAGAACTGTACATGGACCAACAGACTGGTTCCAAATAGGAAAAGGAGTACGTCAAGGCTGTATATTGTCACCTTGCTTATTTAACTTATATGCAGAGTACATCATGAGGAACGCTGGGCTGGAAGAAGCACAAGCTGGAATCAAGATTGCTGGGAGAAATATCAATAATCTCAGATATGCAGATGACACTACCCTTATGGCAGAAAGTGAAGAGGAACTCAAAAGCCTCTTGATGAAAGTGAAAGAGGAGAGTGAAAAGGTTGGTTTGAAGCTCAACATTCAAAAAACAAAGATCATGGCATCTGGTCCCATTACTTCATGGGAAATAGATGGAAAAACAGTGGAAACAGTGTCAGACTTTGTTTTTTTGGGCTCCAAAATCACTGCAGATGCTGATTGCAGCCATGAAATTAAAAGACGCTTACTCCTTGAAAGGAAAGTTATGACCAACCTTGATAGTATATTAAAAAGCAGAGACATTACTTTGCCAACCAAAGTCCCTCTAGTCAAGGCTATGGTTTTTCCCATGGTCATGTATGGATGTGAGAGTTGGACTCTGAAGAAAGCTGATCGCCGAAGAATTGATGCTTTTGAACTGTGGTGCTGGAGAAGACTCTTGAGAGTCCCTTGGACTGCAAGGAGATCCAACCAGTCCATTCTAAAGGAGATCAATCCTGGGTGTTCATTGGAAGGACTGATGCTAAAAAATGAAACTGCAATACTTTGGCCACCTCATGCGACGAGTTGATTCACTGGAAAAGACTCTGATGCTGGGAAAGGTTGGGGGCGGGAGGAGAAGGGGACAACAGAGAATGAGATGGCTGGATGGCATCACCGACTCTGTGGACATGAGTTTGAGTGAACTCCGGGAGTTGGTGATGGACAGGGAGGCCTGGCGTGCTGTGATTCATGGTGTCACAGAGAGTCGGACACGACTGATTGACTGAACTGAACTGAACTGAACTACTCCTTGGAAGGAAAGTTATGACCAACCCAGATAGCATATTAAAAAGCAGACACATTACCTTGCCAACCAAGGTCCGTCTAGTCAAGGCTATGGTTTTTCCCATGGTCATGTATGGATGTGAGATTTGGACTGTGAAGAAAGCTGATCACAGAAGAATTGATGCTTTGGAACTGTGGTGCTGGAGAAGACTCTTGAGAGTCTCTTGGACTGCAAGGAGATCCAACCGGTCCATTCTAAAGGAGATCAGTCCTGGGTGTTCACTGGAAGGACTGATGGTAAAACTGAAACTGCAATACTTTGGCCACCTCATGCGACGAGTTGACTCATTGGGAAAGACTCTGATGCTGGGAGGGATTGGGGCCAGGAGGAGAAGGGGACGACAGAGAATGAGATGGCTGGATGGCATCACCGAGTCGATGGAGCTGAGTTTGGGTGAACTCTGGGAGTTGGTATTGGACAGGGAGCCCTGGCGTGCTGTGATTCATGGGGTGGCAGTGAATTGGACACGACTGAGCGGCTGAACTGAACTGAAAAGACCTCAAATATACTGCTTTGTGTATCCCTTGTTGGGGGAATCAGGACCCTGCCTCAAGTCTGCACTGTTGTTTCTGTTAACTGTTCCTCCCTTGTCTCTGCAACCCCTCCCTTTCCTAGTTAACAGCTGTTCAAACCTGCTCTGGAAAGATCACGGAGGCTGAATGAAGCCTATTTCCCATAATCAAGAGATGGGGGACACAGAAAATCTTTTGTTCCCAGGAGCCCCACAGGGTCCAGCTCCATGTCAGTATCTTGTCAAATTTAAGCCAGGGTAAATGTTGCCAGAAGGGGGACCCCTTCCAGGGCCTGAAAATGGGCTCCTGTCTAACACTCAGAAATGAATTGTCATCTGAGACACATGTGGTGACAAAGCAAGAGATTTTATCGGGAAGGGGCACCCAGGTGGAGAGCAGGAGGGTAAGGGGACCCAGGAGGACTACTGTGCCATGTGGCTTGCAGTCTCTGGTTTTATGGTGATGGAATTAGTCTCTGGGCTGTCTTTGGCCAATCATTCTGACTCAGGGTCTTTCTGGGTGATGCACGCATCTCACCCAGCATGGATGCCAGAGAGGAGGATTCTGGGAGGTGGATGGACACACGGTGTCTCCTTTTGACCTTTCCAGAACTCTTCCAGTTGATGGTGGCTTATTTGTTCCGTGTTCCTTACCAGGACCTCCTGTCATAGAACAACTCATGCAAATGGTTACTATGGTGCCTGGCCAGGGTGGGCGGTTTCAGTCAGTGTGCTTCCCCTAACATAAACAGTAAATATTCCTGGCAGTATTGAACAACCTCATAGATTTAAGAGAGTTCCTCAGAGAGGTTGGAAAACATACTACCTTCCCAAGATCCAGAGCTGCTCCTAAAGATAATCAAAAGAAGGAAAGATTCAGACAATTCCTTTGAGATCTGGCAGCAGTTGGCAGCATCCAAGCTGCACACGGAGTGCAACACACACACCTGTCCAGGCATATTTTGGGGGCCAAAAACTGCCAAGCTAAGTTCTCAAGATACAATATGAGACAATCGAGAAGGCAATAGCTATCCCAGGGAAAAAAATCATCAATTACTCATCCTTTCTCCTGACCCTCTGAATTGAAAAAGAAGGTATAACATGAAATTTTATCTTCCTCTCTCCACCAGGCATCACAGATAAAGATCTGGGCAAACTGACTGGGTAAGAATTCTCACTTTGCTGGTTTCTGCATTTTCCTGGGATGCCATCAGTAGGCTCCAGAGTGAGGTGTCACAGAAAGTCTCATTCTGGGCACCAGACACTGTAAAGGAAGAAAAATAATTTTCCCTCCAGCATTTGTAGAGAGTGACTGGTTGAGACCCCTTGTCCTCTTATCCAATTTGTAAATGGATAAGCTTATTGAAGATGGTTAAAAGTTCTTCACCGTGGCCTCTGAAATAAAAGATTACCTTTGTTAAGTTTAGCTTACTTGTTCAGCCTTAAAACACAGTTTATTCACTTGAGGTCTCACAATGACTCCAGTCTGTTTTCTAAGTCAGACACGGTCACACCCCAGAGGTAGTCTTATTGCAAGAAGGAAGATGCCTTGCAAGGCCTGAGAGTGGGCTCTTGTCTAACATTCAGAAATGACTTGTCCGAGGAGACACATGTGCTGGCAAAGCAAGAGACTTTATTTGGAAGGGGCACCTGTGGGGAGAGCAGGAGGGTAGGGGAACCCAGGAGAACGGCTCTACCATGTGGTTCAGAGTCTCAGGTTTTATGGTAATGAGATTAGTTTCTGGGTCGTCTCTCTCTGGCCATTCATTCTGACTCAGAGCCATTCCTGATGGTGTGAACACTGCTCAGGCAAGATGGATTCCAGTACAAAGGACTCTGGGAGGTTGGTAAAACATATGGACTGGGGTCTCCTCTCTTCCTTTGACCTTTTCTGAATTCTCCCAGTTGGTGGGAGCTTGTTAGCTTCTCACTTCTTACCAGGATCTCCTTTTGTAAGATAACTCATACAAGTAGTTACTATTCTGCCTGCCCAGGGTGGGTGGTTTCAGTCAGTGATCCTCCTAACAGACTGATTCTGGCCAGTTTCTGGAGCCAGTCCAGAAAAAGAAATGCTCAAATAAAGTCTGCAACCTTCTAATGCAAAATCTGCAAAGCTAGAATCTGTGGTCTGAGAGGGGCTTTACCCCACCTCCAGAACACTGAGAAAGCAGCAAGCTAAGCAGCTCGGTAGGTACCTCCACCTGGGTGCTGACTGCTCCTGGGGACTGTCAGGGGGGTTCTTTCTTTCCTTCTTCTGACACTAGAACTATTAAAAGGTAAACTGAGGCATATTAAAAATTTCTCAAGAGTTTATTTGAGCAGAAATTGATTCCAGGCAGGCAGCACCAAAGTGGAAGTAGTTGGGAGTGCTCCCAAGGACTCTTTATTGACAAATTATTGTCTCAAATTATTATCATCAAAACAGGAATTTCCTACCCACTCAAGTGTTTGTGGTATTTCAGGGCTTGTGGCGGTGGTAGTTTAGTCACGAAGTCGTGTCTGACTCTTGAGACCTCATGTACTGTTGCCTGGTAGGCTCCTCTGTCCATGGGATTCTCCAGGCAAGAATACTGGAGTGGGTTGCCATTTCCTTCTCCAGGGGATCTTCCCAGCCCAAGGATCAAACCTGGGTCTCCTGCATTGCAGGCAGTTTCTTTACCAACTGAGATATGAGGGAAACCTGGTTAGCATAAATAATCAAACTACCAGGGCTCAAATTTTACTTGATCACTTACCATCTTAGACAAGCCACTAACACAATTAGTGATAAAATAGTGTGTATTATGTATGGATTATATAAGCTCTGCCTTATATAATTGGGAGGAAAATAGAAGTTGTCCTGATGTTTCAATGGAATGCTGTATACAAAACACCCATCACACCATGGGAACCCCATTGAGCCTTCATCACAGAGCATATGCCGTTTCTTGGAAATTCCTGTTATGTATTTGAGATCACAGTTCAGGCAGACCTCAGAGAGAGTACAGGTTTAGTTCTGCTGCTGCTGCTAAGTCGCTTCAGTCGTGTCCGACTCTGTGTGACCCCATAGATGGTAGCCCACCAGGCTCCCCCATCCCTGGATTCTCCAGGCAAGAACACTGGAGTGGGTCTGGACCCCCACAATAAAACGTATATCATTATAAAGCAAGTCACATGATTTTTTTGGTTTCCCAGTACATAGAAAAATCACATTTATACTATATTGTACTCTATTAAGTGTGCAATAGCATTATGTCTAAAAATAATATACATGTCAATTAAAAGTATTTCATTGCTAAAAATTCAAACTATCCCCTGATCTTTCAACAAGTCATACAATTTTTGCTGGTGGAGGATTTTGCTTTGACATTGGTGGCTGCTGATGGATCAGAGTGGTGGTTGATGAAGGTTGGGGTGGCTACACAAACTTCTTAAAATAAGACAGTAATGAAGTTTGATCCATCAGTTGGGTTGAATTTTTCTTCTATTTGAACATTGAGAAGACACTTTAAAGTTAGTTGACTTAATTTCAATAATAGTGTGTCTCAGGGAACAGGAGTCATAACACACACAACATTAATTAAGCTTGCCATCTTAGGGGCATGATTCAAACATGCTCCCAAACAATTAGAATATTATCATCCAAGATCAATTATCACAGATCATCATAACAAATATTGAAATGTTAGAAATATTGTGAGAATTACCAGGATGTGACACAGAGAAGTGAGCAAATGCTGTTGGAAAGAATGGCACCAATGCAGGGTTGCTACAAACTCTCAATTTGTTAAAAAAAAAAAAATGCAACATCCACAAAGCTCAACAAAACAAGCTATGCCATATTTTAAGAATTCTGATGCATATAAATTAGAGATTCAATTATGTTATCTTTTTCACTGATTTATGAATAGATCGTAATAATCATTAAAGAGAAGTGTTCAAGGTGGGGTAAAGCAATGTTCTTAGGCTATTGCTGAAAATCCATTGAAAAAAGCCGGCTGTTGAGAGTAGAGGCACATGGATATGAAGAATGACCTTGGATCCAGTTAGTCTTTCTATTGATGCAAGCAAATCCTAGTCCAAGTACTTTTCTCAGTTAAGTCAGATGACTAATTATGCTGTCTTTTAATGTGTGATTTCAAACAGTAAAATTACATACAGCATCACAAAGAACAGTCTAGACCTGAATCTGAAGTTTCATTTTTTCATTGGCGAAATCTTGATAAGTATAGGTTTAAAAAAAGAAAAAATACACTATAGTATATTATAGTACTTTGCAGTGTTGATGGGAATTCAGTAGCCGCCACCTCCCATCCCAAATCTATCAAATTTGTCAATTCTGGGCCACTCCTCATCCTTAAAATTCATGGAGTGCCTCACCTCATACAGCTTTTTTGCTGATTATTGTCTTCCATGGAGACAGAAAAAAATTTAACCTTGAGTTTAAAATTCCTACCAGCACCTTCTCTTGCCAAGTCATCTCAAAGCGAGCTTTCAAGGTGGCTGCCCATATTACAAAAAGGCTCATTAAATATAATAAAAAGTACTGTTTTAACTATTCCTTTGATCCACTGAAAAAATTCCAGAAGTAAATATGTTGAAGTGTGGTATTCTCAGCAAATGATACAGTGTCAGCATTTAGAAGACATTGAATATTTTCATTAATTTTTAAAGTATATTTTACTGTTTGTTAAAAAGTCAATTCAGCAAATATTTGTTAAACAAATGCTAAGTTTTAAAGATTGTTTTAAGGAATATTCTGATTTCGGAAAGATAATGTATTAAATAATGATTTAATATTAAATTTAATTACTTGCTTAAATTGTCAACCACTAACCATTTTGCAAGTTCAATTTTTCTTACACATCAACATGATAAATATATCAAGCAAAGTCCAGTAAAACACTGGGTTAAATTCAATCAATCTACTGTTATTGTACACACAGCTCTTGCCAGTATCTTGGTATCTCTTTTGCTAACATTATTCATTAAGGCAGTAAAAGTGTCTGCGTATAGTTTAGCTGTTACAAAACATACTGGAGTCTTTGTTCAATTCAAACCAGATTTGACCCTTTCCGTGGCTCAAGAAGTAATGCAAGCACCTCTTACTATGCTAAT
Organism: Moschus berezovskii; assembly: GCF_049115385.1. Taxonomy (NCBI): domain Eukaryota; kingdom Metazoa; phylum Chordata; class Mammalia; order Artiodactyla; family Moschidae; genus Moschus; species Moschus berezovskii. Next base: position 17,344,043 of record NC_142482.1, on the reverse strand, counting down.
TTTACCTTCCAAGGTAACTCTGAATGACCGAAAAGGGCACTTAAGAAAATTATTGATTTCTGGTTGACTTGTGTTGGTCATTATCTTGCTTTCAGTTCAGTTCAGTTCAGTTCAATCACTCAGTCGTGTCTGACTCTTTGCGATCCCATGAACCGCAGCATGCCAGGCCTCCCTGTCCATCACCAACTCCCGGAATCCACCCAAACCCATGTCCATTGAGTTGGTGATGCCATCCAAACATCTCATCCTCTGTTGTCCCCTTCTTCTCCTGCCCTCAATCTTTCCCAGCATCAGGGTCTTTTCCAATGAGTCACTTGTTTGTAGGAGCAAAAAATATTTTTGGTAGTTTTCTTTAAAATTGAGATTTTTAGTTATTTTATTTTATTTTTATTTATTTATTTTTATGTTACAATATTATATTGGATGGTTTTGCGATACATTGACATGAATCTGCCCTGGGTGTACATGAGTTCCCCTTCCTGAACCCCTCTCCCACCTCCCTCCTCCCCTTATCCTCCCTCTGGGTCATCCCTGCACACCAGCCCCGAGCATCCTGTAACACCCATCGACCCTGAACTGGCGATTCGTTTCACATATGATAATGTACATGTTTCAATGCCATTCTCCCAAAACATCCCACCCTCAGCCTCTCCCACAGAGTCACAAAGACTGTTCTATACATCTGTGTCTCTTTTGGTGTCTCGTATACAGGGTTATCATTTCCATCTTTCTAAATTGCATATATATGCGTTAGTATACTGTATTGGTGTTTTCTTTCTGGCTTACTTCACTCTGTATAATAGGCTCTAGTTTCATCCACCTCATTGTAACTGATTCAAATGCATTCTTTTTAATGGCTGAGTAAGACTCACTGGAAAAGACTCTGATGCTGGGAAAGGTTGGGGGCGGGAGGAGAAGGGGACGACGGAGAATGAGATGGCTGGATGTCATCACCGACTCTGTGGACATGAGTTTGAGTGAACTCCGGGAGTTGGTGATGGACAGGGAGGCCTGGTGTGCTGTGATTCATGGGGTCGCGGAGAGTCGGACACGACTGAGCGACTGAACTGAACTGAACTGAATACTCCATTGTGTATATTTGAATGTTTTTATTTATTGTCATTATTTAGAAATGGAAATTAGCCTGCTTGCTAAAATGTTCAAACACTATAAAAGGATAAAGGGTGCAAAGGAAGTCTCCTTCCCACTGTGACCAGTTATGTTTCTAAAACAACTACTCTTCCCGGCACTTTGTCTTTTGTTTTAGAGAAATCTATACATATATGAATATATAGATGTCTCCCTCTTTCCATACATAAGAGGGATTGACATAATAGATAAATAGATAGATAAATAAATACATACATAAGCTGCTTGACTATCTTTATTTCTCCTTTATTTTCCTCAAAATGTATAATAGCTCATGCCTATAAACTTTCTCCCTTTTCAGTTTTTTTCTTACTTAGCATTATATTTTAAATGGTTTAATTTTGAAAACAAATTTATCAATTAGTATTATGGCAAGAGGGATAGTTTCATGAATTGTTTGTTTCATTTCAGCTTTCTCTTTTAAGATATCAAGTTTTATGTGCATTTGAACTTCACAGCAATGAGACCAATATTTCAAATATCCATTTCAGTACATCCTTGACTTTCTAAATTTACTGCTGATTTTACCAACAGCTACGTGGTTAGATCTGATCACATGGACCAAGGCGAATGTGGTAAACTGGAGAAGGGAATGGCAAACCACTGCGATATACTTGCCTTGAGAACCTCATGAACAGTATCAAAGGGCAAAATGATAGGACACTGAATGAGGAATTCCCCAGGTTGGTAGGTGCCCAGTATACTACTGGAGATCAGTGGAGAAATAACTCTAGAAGGAATAAAGGGATGGAGCAAAAGCAAAGCCAATACCCAGTTGTGTATGTGACTGGTGATAGAAGCAAGGTCCGGTGCTGTAAAGAGCAATATTGCATAGGAACCTGGAATGTTAGGTCCATGAATCAAGGCAAATTGGAAGTGGTCAAACAGGAGATGGCAAGAGTGAACATAGACATTCTAGGAATCAGTGAATTAAAATGGACTGGAATGGGTGAATTTAACTCAGATGACCATTATATCTACTACTGTGGGTAGGAATCCCTTAGAAGAAATGGAGTAGCCATCATGGTCAACAAAAGAGTCCGAAATGCAGTACTTGGATGCAATCTTAAAAATGACAGAATGATCTCTGTTCGTTTCCAAGGCAAACCGTTCAATATTACAGTAATCCAAGCCTATGCCCCAACCAGTAACACTGAAGAAGCCGAAGTTGATCGGTTCTATGAAGACCTACAAGACCTTTTAGAACTAACACCCCAAAAAGATGTCGTTTTCATTATAGGGGACCAGAATGCAAAAGTAGGAAGTCAAGAAACACCTGGAGTAACAGGCAAATTTGGCCTTGGAGCACGGAATGAAGCAGGGCAAAGGCTAATAGAGTTTTGTCAAGAGAACGCACTGGTCATAGCAAACACCCTCTTCCAACAACACAAGAGAAGACTCTAAACATGGACATCACCAGATGGTCAACAATGAAATCAGATGGATTATATTCTTTGCAGCCAAAGATGGAGAAGCTCTATACAGTCAGCAAAAACAAGACCAGGAGCTGACTGTGGCTCAGATCATGAACTCCTTATTGCCAAATTCAGACTTAAATTGAAGAAAGTAGGGAAAACCACTAGACCATTCAGATATGACCTAAATCAAATCCCTTGTGATTATACAGTAGAAGTAAGAAATAGATTTAAGGGTCTAGATCTGATAGATAGAGTGCCTGATGAACTCTGGACAGAGGTTCGTGACATTGTACAGGAGACAGGGACCAAGACCATCCCCATGGAAAAGAAATGCAAAAAAGCAAAATGGCTGTCTGAGGAGGCCTTACAAATAGCTGTGAAAAGAAGAGAAGTGAAAAGCAAAGGAGAAAAAGAAAGATATAAGCATCTGAATGCAGAGTTCCAAAGAATAGCAAGGAGAGATAAGAAAGACTTCCTCAGTGATCAATGCAAAGAAATAGAGGAAAACAACAGACTAGGAAAAACAAGAGATCTCTTCAAGAAAATTAAAGTTTCCAAGGGAACATTTCACGCAAAGATGGGCTCGATAAAGGAGAGAAATGGTATGGACCTAACAGAAGCAGAAGATATTAAGAAGAGGTGGCAAGAACACACAGAAGAACTGTACAAAAAAGATCTTCATGACCAAGATAGTCACGATAACGTGATCACTGACCTAGAGCCAGACATCTTGGAATGTGAAGTCAAGTGGGCCTTAGAAAGCATCACTATGAACAAAGCTAGTGGAGGTGATGGAATTCCAGTTGAGCTATTTCAAATCTTGAAAGATGATGCTGTGAAAGTGCTTCACTCAATATGCCAGCAAATTTGGAAAACTCAACAGTGGCCACAGGACTGGAAAAGGTCAGTATTCATTCCAATCCCAAAGAAACGGAATGCCAAAGAATGCTCAAACTACCGCACAATTGCACTCATCTCACACGCTAGTAAAGTCATGCTCAAAGTTCTCCAAGCCAGGCTTCAGCATTATGTGAACCGTGAACTCCCAGATGTTCAAGCAGGCTTTAGAAAAGGCAGAGGCACCAGAGATCAAATTGCCAACATCCGCTGGATCATGGAGAAAGCAAGAGAGTTCCAGAAAAACATCTATTTCTGCTTCATTGAGTATGCCAAAGCCTTTGACTGTGTGGATCACAATAAACTGTGGAACATTCTGAAAGAAATGGGAATCCCAGACACCTGACCTGCCTCTTGAGAAACCTGTATGCAGGTCAGGAAGCAACAGTCAGAACTGTACATGGACCAACAGACTGGTTACAAATAGGAAAAGGAGTACGTCAAGGCTGTATATTGTCACCTTGCTTATTTAACTTATGTGCAGAGTACATCATGAGGAACGCTGGGCTGGAAGAAGCACAAGCTGGAATCAAGATTGCTGGGAGAAATATCAATAACCTCAGATATGCAGATGATACTACCCTTATAGTAGAAAGTGAAGAGGAACTCAAAAGCCTCTTGTTGAAAGTGAAAGAGGAGAGTGAAAAGGTTGGCTTGAAGCTCAACATTCAGAAAACAAAGATCATGGCATCTGGTCCTATCACTTCATGGGAAATAGATGGAAAAACAGTGGAGACAGTGTCAGACTTTATTTTTTTGGGCTCCAAAATCACTGCAGATGCTGATTGCAGCCAGGAAATTAAAAGACGCTTACTCCTTGGAAGGAAAGTTATGACCAACCTAGATAGTATATTAAAAAGCAGAGACATTACTTTGCCAACAAAGGTCCGTCTAGTCAAGGCAATGGTTTTTCCCGTGGTCATGTATGGATGTGAGAGTTGGACTGTGAAGAAAGCTGATCGCCGAAGAATTGATGCTTTTGAACTGTGGTGTTGGAGAAGACTCTTGAGAGTCCCTTGGACTGCAAGGAGATCCAACCAGTCCATTCTAAAGGAGTTCAATCCTGGGTGTTCATTGGAAGGACTGATGCTAAATCTGAAATTCCAATACTTTGGCCACCTCATGCGACGAGTTTACTCACTGGAAAAAACTCTGATGCTGGGAAAGATTGGGGGTAGGAGAAGAAGGGGATGGCAGAAAATGAGATGGCTGGATGGCATCACCGACTCTGTGCACATGAATTTGAGTGTACTCCGGGGGTTGGTGATGGACAGGGAGGCCTGGCGTTCTGTGATTCATGGGGTCGGGGCGAGTTGGACACGACTGAGTGCCTGAACTGAACTGAACTGAACTGATGTGGTTAGATGAGTACTTCTATCTTTTTTATTTTTTAATGTACCTGGTTGGCATCTGGAAAAAGTGATTTGGCTGTTGTAATACTCTGTTTGTTTTTCTGAATATCCCTCATGACTTCTGTGTGTATTTCCATGAATTTCAGAATAGCTAAATTTCATAATTTCAACTACCTATACATATTTTCAATCAAACCTTTAATTTTAAATAATTTTGCCTAAAAATAACACATAAATAGATTGATGTTCACAGGAAATACTCTCAAAAAATTCATGATGATGAGAGGTGATTATGACGTTTCATTTTTAGAACTAAGACGAGCAAAAATTGCTGTATGAAATCACACTGCTTTATGGTAGTTTTATTCTGAAGGCAACATTTTTTTTTTGGATTTCTTCATACGGTGATAAACTTAGTTTACAAAAACAAACAAGCAAAACAAATTGGATAATTAGCTTTATGTGTTCCAAGGACTCCCTTGCACACTTGCAAATGGCACCCCCATCCTCTGGTGACCTCACAGCTGTCCTGCTCTGGGTTGCTGTGTTAGCATACAGCTCCTGCTCACCTTGACGACTATAGCTCAAAAGACAACATCTCCACCAAACTCCCACAGGCCAGATTACCCACCACTTAGAATCTAGTCATTTTTTTTCACTCTCTTTTTACACAAACAGAAGACAATTGATTTGGAAAGAAAAATACAACTGGTTTTATTGTGCATAAAATAAAACCTTTACAATCATTTATGATGTATTTTCCCAAATCTGCAAATGATAATCAAGTGGTGATGTTATGAGGAACACTCCACATTCCAGTAAGAGAGCTTATGTGTCTTCACACTTTGACCTGTAGAATAGTTTTCTTTGGGCTGGTTGTTTAATATAAAAAAAAATTTTGCAGGGAATAGAGATACTTACTCAGGCAGGGTGTGATGTGCAAGGATCATATCTTAGTTGATGATCAATAGGTGTGTGGGTGGAGACCAGAAAGACCTTCACAATCATATGTTCCTTTTTTCCAATGACAGTGCTATATTTTTCAGAGGCAAATGATCAGACATATTAGAAATGTGCAAACCAAGGTCTTGAAACTCTAGCCAAGTGGCCAAAGACAGAGCTGTGGTTGAGAATTCTCCAGAAGTGCCTGCAGAGTTAAGGTTTGCTCTTCCCCTGTGCTTCCTTCTCTATTCTAGCTCTGTACCTTATCATATAACTATTTCCATGTTGTATTTATCTATGGCTCTTCTATTGATTTTACTGGCTTATGAGTTCCCAAACTACCAGTTCAATTTTGTGTGAGCAGCCTGAGCACAGAATCTGGTTGTTCATAATTTCTTTAATCTATATAAACCTGTAGCATACAGTAATAATAACCAGTTCATTGCATTGCTGAAACTGTGTGTGTGTGTGTAGTAGCAGCAGTATTAGAAGAATGGCCAGGCATCATGGCAGGTATATTATCTATAATGCTAACTATCATTTTTGTTGTTGTTACTGTTACTTAATACTCTTTGTTATGCTGAAAGGAAAGAGACTGATGTGTCAACTAACTTACATGTAGATTTTAGTAGATATATAGATATATCAGCAGTTGCTTAATCTGAAAAAGATATTAGTTGAAATGAGAGAATGAAACAAAAATAATAAAAATAGATATTGATCTGAGCTTACCCTGAGTTCAAATTTAAATATATACAGTTAAGTTTTCAATTTCTACATCTTTTTTATTTCAGGTCTATAGTGCTTGTTTCTGTGAGATATGTGTGAGCTTTATACTAAATTATCTATGTCCATTTCCCACAGAACTTCAAAATGTTTCAGACATTCAATAATTTTTTTGTGTATTTGTTAGTCGCTCAGTTGGATCTGACTCTTTGTGACCCCCATGAACTGTAGCCCACCAGGCTCCTCTGTCCATGGGATTCTCCAGGCAAAAATACTGGAGTGGGTTCCCATTTATTTCTCCAGGGGACCTTCCCAACCCAGGGATCGAACCTAGGTATCCTGCATTGCAAGCAGATTCTGCTTTTGATCCAAACTAATTTTGCAGTTGAAAGTGGCATATACTTTTTTTGTCACAAGATGTATTTACATTTTTTTAACTTTTAGAAAATATTGTCAACATATGTGTGCCATGTAAAAGTTTATTGATTTTGAAAAGAAATAGAGTAACACATGAAGCTTGAAAAAGTTTCCTTCTCCAGAACTGATCATTTGAAGGAACAGGTGCCTTTATTTGCAGGAAATAAGGTAAGATAGAGTATATAGTTTACTGGTACATATGGGGCTTAACTTATTTTGCTAATGCAAATTATTTTCCATTAAATCCCACTAATTTTGAATCTGCATGCTCAAAATTCTCCAAGCTAAGCTTCAAAAATATGTGAACCAAGAACTTCTAGATGTTCCAGCTGGATTTAGAAAAGGCAGAGGAACCATAGATCAAATTGCCAATATTCGTCGAATCATAGAAAAAGCAAGAAAATTCCAGAAGAACATCTACTTCTGCTTCATTGACCATGCTAAAGCGTTTGTGTGGATCACAACAAACTGTGGAAAATTCTTAAAGAGATGGGAATACCAGACCACCTGACCTGTTTTTGGGCTTCCCTGATAGCAGTTGGTAAAGAATCTGCCTGCAATGCAAGAGACCCTGGTTCAATTCCTGGGTCAGGAAGATCTGCTGGAGAAGGGATAGGCTACCCACTCCAGTTTTCTTGGGCTTCCCTTGTGGCTCAGCTGATAAAAAATCCACCTACAAGGCAGGAGTCTGGGTTCAATCCCTGGGTTGGGAAGATCCCCTGGAGAAGGGAGAAGCTACCCACTCCAGTATTCTGGCCTGGAGAATTCCATGGACTATAAAGTCCATGGGGTTGCAAAGAGTTGGACATGACTGAGTGACTTGCACTTTCACCTGTCTTCTGAGAAACCTGTATGCAGTCCAAGAGGAAAAGTTAGAACCAGACATGGAACAACGAACTGGTTCATAATTGGGAAAGAAGTACATGAAGGCTGTATATACTCACCTTGCTTATTTAACATACATATAGTACATTAGGGAGTTGGTGATGGACAGGGAGGCCTGGTGTGCTGCAGTTCATGGGGTCGCAAAGAGTCGGACATGACTGAGTGACTGAACTGAACTGAACTGATAGTACATTATGTGAAATGCTGGGCTAGATGATGCACAAGCTGAAATCAAGATTGCAGGGAAAAATATCAATAACCCGACTAAGCGACTTCACTTTCACTTTTCACTTTCGCTTTCACACATTGGAGAAGGAAATGGCAACCCACTCCAGTGTTCTTGCCTGGAGAATCCCAGGGACGGGGGAGCCTGGTGGGCTTCCGTCTATGGGGTCACACAGAGTCGGACACGACTGAAGTGACTTAGCAGCAGCAGCAGCAGATATGCAGATGACACCACCCTTATGGCAGAAAGTGAAGAGGAACTAAAGTGCCTTTTGATGAAGGTGAAAGAGTAGAGTGAAGAACCTGGCTTAAAATTCAGCATTCAAAAAGCAAAGATCATGGCATGTAGTCCCATCACTTCATAGCAAAGAGATGGGAAACAATGGAAACAGTGACAGACTATTTTCTTGGGCTCCAAAATCACGGAAGATGGAGATGCAGCTATGAAATTAAAAGACACTTGCTCCTTGGAAGAAAGATTGTGACCAACTTACACAGCATTTTAAAAAGCAGAGACATTACTTTGCCAACAAAGGTCCGTCTAGTCAAAACTATGGTTTTTCCAGTAGTCATGTATGAGTGTGAGAGTTGGACCATAAAGAAAGCTGAGCACTGAATAATTGATGGTTTTGAACTGTGATGTTGGAGAAGACTCTTGAGAGTCCCTTGAACAACAAGGAGACCCAACCAGTCCATCCTAAAGAAAATCAATCCTGAATATCCATTGGAAGGACTGATGCTAAAGCTGAAACTCCAATACTTTGGCCACCTGATCCTAGAGCTGACTTATTGGAAAAGACCCTGATGCTAGGAAAGATTGAAGGCAGGAGGAGAAGGGGACGACAGAGGATGAGATGGTTGGATGGCTTCCCTGACTCAATGGACATGAGTTTAAGCAAGGTTCGGGAGATGGTGAAGGACGGGGATGCCTGGTGTGCTGCAGTCCATGGGGTCACAATGAGTCAGGCATGACTGAGCAACTGAACATCAACAATCTTGAAAGTGCTTTGGAATGTTTAGATTTAATTGTGAAGGATGAATATTATTTAGTGGTTAATCCTTTATTTTAAAAAGTAAAAAACATTTTAAGAAATAGCTTTAAAGGGGAAAGAAGAAAAGAGAGAGAGAGAGACAGTGATGGAGAGACATAAAGAACAGGAGAAGCAGGGGCGGTGGGGGCGGGGAGAGAAAAAATGCCACCATTTTTGTGGTTACATTTGGACTCATTTCTTTATGAAATGTCCAGAACACAGTTTATCTGAAAGGAAATTCATAGATGTTTTCAATTATACCTGAACATCTGGTTCCCAATGATTATGTAAAAAACAGTAATTATTCTGAATAGTACTATAAAGAGAAAAAATCAAGCTCTTCTTCCAGTGGCACTGATTCAGAAGCCATTACTCAAAGGTCATAATAATGAAAGGTACTAACAGTCTAAATGATATGAATTCCATGTGATTAGGTTGGTTCACAAACCTCTCAGAACTATAATTATGTGGAAAAAGGAAAATGTGAAGATGTCACAGGCCATGGAAGGCAGATTTCCATCATCAATAAATGGGTTCTCCTTGCTTTTGAGACACAGGGCTTTAAATAAAGCATCTGATAGCAGAGAATGGGATGCTATATCTATAATTGCATCTTACATCTTGGATCTTATAAAAGATAGAATCAAGGAAAAAATTGCACTTACAATATGATGTCAGCTGATCAAATAACAATTGCATTTAAGATACAGAGATAAGCCATGTCATGAGAATTGAACTGGACACTGTTCACATGATGTCTGGAATATAGACTCATACTGTGAAAGTGTCAGAGTTGATAAACCAACAGAAAGCTAAGTTTGAATGATACCAATAACTCATATGTAAGTACAAATTTATGTTCTATTAAAGCACTTGAGTAAATTGCTACAGTTTCGATAAATTAAACATGAAAGTGACATAATAACCATTTTTTACCCACAGTATAATACAAATGCTCAAAGATGTTGAATCAGACAGATCTAAATTAGCCAATCAGGCATGAGAATCATTCTCAAACTTCAGATAAGTGCTCTTTTTAATGAGAGGGCAATTGAACCTGTAGTAATTATTCTCCACACTCTTTCCATCCACAGGGGTCCTTTTCCTAGATCCTCTGTGCAGAAACTGGAGTTTCTCTTGAGGTTTTTGCCACTAAGTTGCTGTGAACACCCTGTGACTTGTGTCTACTCTTGGGAAACAGTCTTTTAAAACATGGAAAACTCACTCTCTTGTCATTTGGGTTTTCAAAATTTCAACTTCCCTCCACAGTTTGCCTGTTTTCATTTACTTTTTAGAATACTATCCAGATAATAGGTGTTTCAGACCTTAACTGGTGGCTCAGACAGTAAAGAATCTGCCTGCAATGCCGGAGACCCAGGTTCAGTTCCTGGGTTGGGAAGATCCCCTGTAGAAGGGAATGGCTATCCACTCCAGTATTCTTGCTTGGAGACCCCATGGACAGAACAGCCTGGTGGGCTACAGTCCATGGGGTGGCAAAGAGTGGGACACGGCTGAGCAACTAACACTTTAACTTTCACTTTTCAGGTGTTTCCAGTTTATTTTTTTGACCAGATTTTTTTTTTTAGTTATAATAAGCAGGAGGGTTGGGGAATAGTGGGGTTTCACCACTATAGCATACTAGAACTCTCTATTATTGATTTCATGGAATATCATCATAAAGGAATTTGAAAACATCCAATAAAGGTGCTGTTTCTATTTTCCCCATCTACTTGCCATGAAGTGATGGGACCAAATGCCATGATCGTTTTTTGAGTGTTGAGTTTTAAGCCAGCTTTTTCAGTCTCTTGTTTCACCTTCATCTATGACAAACCTAGAAAGTGTATTAAAAAGCAAAGATACCGCTTTTTTCCACAAAGGTCTATATGGTCAAAGCTATGGTTTTTCCAGTGGTCATGTACAGATGTGAGAGTTGGACCATAAAGAAGGCTGAGTGCCGAAGAATTGATGCTCTTGAACTGTGGTGTTGGAGAAGACTCTTGAGAGTCCCTCGGACAGCAAGGAGATTAAACCAGTCAGATCTAAAGGAAATCAACCGTGAATACTCATTGGAGGGACTGAAACTGAAGCTCCAATGCTTTGGTCATTGATGCAAAGAGTGGACTCATTGGATAAGAGCCTGATGCTGGGAAAAGACAGGACAGAAGAGGAGGGAACGGAAGATGAGATGATTGGACGGCATCATTGACCCAATGGAGGTGAGTTTGAGCAAACTCCAGGAGCTGGCGAAGGACCACGAAGGTATGCTTCAGTCCATGGGGTCAAAAAGACTTGGGCAAGACTGAATGGCTGAAAAACAGCAACAATAAAAGATGCTAGTGTCCTAGGTACCATACTTTCAAATCAAAAGGTTCTCTTTTGCATTTGACAACCTTGATCTCACACTCCTGAAAATCTTGGCTTCTCATGGTCCTTTTCAACAAATCTGATCTTTGTTTTCTTTCAATTTTTGGCGTCTTTTGCTCAGCCTAACCCTTAAAATATGAGTTCCCTACTAAACTGTCTTGGTTCCATGGCTTTGTTGAGGCTAATTATGCAATTTCATCAATTCTCCTACTTCTGACAACTGCTTATATGCTGATGATTCATAAATATTTATTTCCTGCTCTAATCAGACCCTAAAGTTTTTTTTTTGCTCATGTCTTAAATGTTGATTAATCATACTCCTGGTTCTTTCCATAGTCATTCATTCGGCAGGTCCAACCTGTAAACTCCTCCTCAAATATGCTACATGCCATAAATGGCACTGTAATCGTCTTCAAAACTAGAAGCCTTCAAGTCACTCCACAGGCTCTTCCTCTTCACTCTCATTTCCTGACAAATGCAGCATCCTGTGTCCTAAATAATTTTTGCCTGCCTTTTCCATATTTCAATTATCTACTCTCAGCACCTTGTCCAGACAAATGCAAGAGCCGCTTCTCAGGTTTTCATCTTTCCTGCTGTTTTCCTCTTGTATTCACCTGCTAAGTTCCTGTCAGAGTGTCCCACCTAAAATACAAACCAAGTCATGCATCTTCTCAGCCAATATCCTTCAACTGCTCCACTCCTCCTGCCAGATGGCATTCAGACTCCCATGCAAATTGGTTTTAGAGCAAATGTGCTTTAACTGTAACTCATTAATCCATTCATCTACATCAATTTCCACTCCTTTTCTTTCACTTTGTGTTTTAGTCTAACACCAACCCATGTATGTTTTCCTGGGCCCACCATGGGGTTTCAGGCCACTATGTCATAATTTGATTAACACTAATGTAATAACCTCTGGACTCCAGTGCATTACAAAGGCCCCTTGGGTGGGCGGCTTCCCCATGGAGGCAGCTTCCTCTCCTGGTGACACACCAGATCACCCCTAGCTCACTTCCTGTGCTGCCTGGCCGTACAGAGCCTGGGGCAGTGGCAGGCAGAGCACAGAAGTGACAAACAGATTCAAGGGATTAGATCTGATAGACAGAGTGACTGAAGAACTATGGACGGATGTTCCTGACATTGTATAGCAGGCACTGATCAAGACCATCCCCAAAAAAGAAGTGCAAAATTGCAAAATGTTTCTCTGAGGAGGCCTTACAAAGAGCTGAGAAAAGAAGAGAAGTGAAAGGCAAAGGAGAAAAGGAAAGATATGCCCATCAAATGCAGAGTTCTAAAGAAGAGCAAGGAGAGATAGGAAAGCCTTTCTCAGTGATCAATGCAAAGAAATAGAGGAAAACAATAGAATGAGAAAGACTTGACTTCTCTTCAAGAAAATTAGATATACCAAGGAAACATTTCATGCAAAGATGGCCACAGTAAAGGACAGAAATGGTATGGACCTAACAGAATCAGAAGATATTAAGAAGAGGTGGCAAGAATACACAGAAGTGAAGTGAAGTGAAGTGAAGTGAAAGTGAAGTCGCTCAGTCATGTCCGACTCTTTGCGACCCCATGGACTATAGCCTACCAGGTTCCTCCGTCCGTGGGATTCTCCAGGCAAGAGTACTGGAGTGGGTTGCCATTTAAAGAACTATACAAAAAAGATCTTCATGACCCAGATAATCACAATGGTGTGATCATTCACCTAGAGCCAGACATCCTGGAATACAAAGTCAAATGGGCCTTAGGAAGCATCACTACACACAAAGCTAGTGAAGGTGATGGAATTCCAGTTGAGCTATTTCAAATACTAAAAGATGATGCTGTGAAAGTGCTGCACTCAATATGCCAGCAAATTTGGAAAACTTAGCAGTGGCCACAGTACTGGAAAAGCTCAGTTTTCATTCCAATCCCAAAGAAAGGCAATGCCAAACAATGTTCAAATTACCACACGAGTGCACTCATTTCACATGCTAGCAAAGTAATGTTCAAAATTCCCCAAGTGAGGCTTCAACCATACACAAACCGTGAACTTCCAGATGTTCAAGCTGGATTTAGAAAAGGCAGAGGAACCAGAGATCAAAATGCCAACAACTGTTGGATCATCGAAAAAGCAAGGGAGTTCCAGAGAAAAATCTACTTCTGCTTTATTGACTACACCAAAGCCTTTGGCTGTGTGGATCACAACAAAATGTGGAAAATTCTTAAAGATATGGGAATACTAGACAACCTTACCTGCCTCCTGAGAAATCTGTTAGAAGCAGCACTTAGCACTGGACATGGAACAACGGACAGTTTCTAAGTTGGGAAAGGAGTATGTCAAGGCTGTATATTGTCACCTTGCTTATATAACTTATATGCAGAGTACATCATGTGAAATGCCAGGCTGGATGAAGTGAAGGCTGGAATCAAGATTGCCAGGAGAAATATCAATAACTTCAGATGTGCAGATGACACCACTCTTACGGCAGAAAGTGAAGAGGAACTAGAGACTCTTGATGAAAGTGAAAGAGGAGAGTGAAAAAACTGGCTTAAAACTCAACATTCAAAAACAATAATCATGGCATCCAGTCTCATCAGTTCATGGCAAACAGATGGGGAAACTGTGGATATCGTGACAGACTTTATTTTCTTGGGCTCCAAAATCAGTGCAGATGGTGAATGCAGTCATGAAATTAGAAGACACTTGTTCCTCGGAAGAAAAGCTATGATCAACATAGACAGAATTTTACAAAGCAGAAACATTATTTTGTCAATGAATGTCTGTCTAGTGAAACCTATGGTTTTTCCGGTAAGTCATGTATGGATGTGAGAGTTGGACTGTAAAGAAAGCTGAGCACCAAAGGACTGATGCTTTTGAACTGTGGTGTTGGAGAAGACTCTTGAGAGTCCCTTGGACTGCAAGGAGATCAAACCAGTCCATCCTAAAGGAAATGAATCCTGAATATTCATTGGAAGGACTGATGCAGAAGCTGAAGCTCCAATACTTTGACCACCTGATCCTAGAGCTGACTTGGAAAAGACCCTGGTGCTGGGAAAGACTGAAGACAGGAGGAGAAGGGGATGACAGAGGATGAGATGGTTGGATGGCATCACTGATTCAATGGACATGAGTTTGAGCAAGCTACAGTAGTTGGTGCTGGACAGGGAAATCTGGTGTGCTTGTAGTCCATGGGGTCGCAAAGAGTCAGACATAACTGAGAGACTGAATTGAATGTAATAACCTAAATGGGAAAAAATTTGAAAAAGTAGAGGTACATACATATGTTTAACTGCATCATTTTGCTATACACCTGAAAGTAGCACAGCATTGTTGACCTGCTAAAATACATGATAAAAATTTTAAATGAACCTGTTTTAGGTGTTAACAGTGTTAGATTCAAGTAAGACATAATGTCTTATCTTGTCTATCACCTCTTTCTTTCCCTCATTTGTGCCAGAGGCACTGACCTAAGCACAGTGATTAAGGCACTTTGATCTCTAATTCTAGTTCTTTCTCTGAGTTGTGGATCTCTGCCCCTAATTTCCTGCTTAATCCCTTCATTTATGCATCTCAAGGGCAGCACATATTCAGTGTGGCCAACACATAGCTTGCAGTCTTTGCTCCCAATGCTGATCCTCTTCCAAGTTCCGTTGTGATGTCTCCACCATGTAGCCACTTGTACCAGCAGGAGACTTGCAGATCTCCTTTTCACTTGTCTCCTTTATTCTCAATAAGGATGCCAACACCTGACTTCACAAATCTCATCTCCAGTATATTTCTGGATTCCTTTCTTTTTCTCTCAAAGCCAACAGCATTGGCCACCTGTGCCATGGATCTTCTTTATCAACTCTTCTCTCCTTTCTGTTCCTCCCCATGTTGCAGACAGATGATACTTTGAAAGTGAACATCTGATGGTGTCAATTGCTGTTGTTTCTGTTCAATTACTAAGTTTTGTCCCACTCTTGTGACCCCATTGACTGTATGTAGTCCACCAACCTCCTCTGTCCATGACTGTTCTCCAGGCAAGAATACTCCAGTGGTTGCCATTTCCTTGTCTAATGGTATCAATTATCTGCTACAATGTTTCACTGGAATAACATTTCCCTTAGAGTAAAGACCAACATTCTTCCTGAGCCTCTAGACCTGGCCTTTAAATCCAGCCTCATTCTTGAAGATCCACTGTTCCCTTCATACCCCAGGGGTTCTCAGTACACTGTGTTTCTTTTTGTTCTTTGCTTTGTTGACACCCACCTCACTCTTACAACATACCTATACACAGAAACAACCTGTCAGTGCCACTCTTTTTGAAGAATAGTATCCACTCCATCAGTATGTTGCAGGAAATAATTGAGTTGAGTATCCTGTGTAGAGCAAGTACAGATACTCTTCAGTTCAGTTCAGTTCAGTCAATCAGTCGTGTCCAACTCTTAGCGACCCCATGAATCACAGCATCCCTGGCCTCCCGGTCCATCACCAACTCTTGGAGTTCACTCAAACTCATGTTCATCGAGTCAGTGATGCCATCCAGCCATCTCATTCTCTGTCGTCCCCTTCTCCTCCTGCCCCTAATCCCTCTCAGCATCAGTCTTTTCCAGTGAGTCAACTCTTTGCATGAGGTGGCCAAAGTATTTTTAGTACTATTATAAGTTTTCATCTTTATCTACCTCTACAGATACTATGAACTAACTTTAATTTTTCTTATTCAATTAATGAGATTCATATCACAAAACTTGGAAAATACTGTCAAATAAAAGGAAAAAATGTTAAAACCACCTAGAATCCTACCATCCAGAAGAACCACTTGGATATTTTGCATGTTATTAAATACATTCTTTTTAAAAATATGTCAGGTCAGCTATTTCCTTGAAGAGAGCATCTCTAACTTGGACAAATTTTCCAAGGACAAATCTTCTCAAGGACAAAAGGAATGTCCTTGAGATTTCTGAATCATAACCATCAGGATTTAGTAAATTCTAAACACAAAAGGAGAAAGTGGTGCTAGCTAAATTTCATAATGAAAAATAAAATTCCAAGTGGTGAGTTTAAACTGAGGATTCAAGAAGAGTGAGGTTGACTTGAAACATGTAGCACCAAAAGGTAAGTCAAACAGTGTATGGAATGATTTCAAGTATACCTAATGTCACAACAACATTTTCTGCAATTAAAAATCTCTACTTTGATGCTATCAAGAAATCCAAAGCTTTCAGGGTAGTCTGTGAGTGGTTTTACGTATATTATTATTGATAATAAAATGCACAGTAATTCACCTTTTATAAGACACTGACTTCAGACTTTTCCTGTCATAGATTGTATTGGGTTGTGCAGAGAAGTGTGAATATAATTTATTTTAAAAATTCAAATTCTAGATATTTCTCAGAAGAGTCAAAGATAGTATAATTTGTTGGAAACAAAATTTTAAGCTCCTTCAAGATGATTGCAAGTTAACATCTTTTTATGAGTATTAAAACCTTTACAGCCTCTGAAACCAATTTAGTTACTTACATAATTTTAATGATTATAACTTTAAATATTAATTTCACAATTTAAACTAATTAGTAGCATTAAATTGACTTATTAACAAAATTAACACTTAGGTGAATTTATTTACTCTTTCAACAGCCCCCCCCACCAATAAACTTTCTTTAGGTGAAAAATACATTTGAAATTAATCATTATACAAAATCTCACTGGATAAGAAAATTAACATACTTTAGGAGTGCTAAAAATAATCTCACAGAAGCAGAATAATATAATATCACTTGCTAAAAAATAAGACTTATCCCTTCAGTTATTCTATAAACATTTGTCGCACCAAAACTATGTGGAAGAACTCTGCTTAGGATGCAAAGAGAAGTGAGACTCTCCTGCTTGGAGGAGCTAATCAGTGAAATAGGAAAGGAAGCAATTACAAAACAATGTTGCAACTATTACAATCAACCTGAGTGTGATGAGTGCCAAAGAAAGCTGGGTGCCTTAAATCTACACACCCAAGTGGCTTTTTCTGAAGACTAAATAAATAACATAACTTGCACATGTATTTGTGGCTATTTTTTAAACACATCTAAATGTCTCTTGAATAAAATTTATGATCATTGGTAGCATTTTCTTTTCGCAATAATTTTGAGTAAACGTATCCAAAAGTCACCCACTATTGTAAAGACGAATCTTCTTAATAAATATGTGTATGTGTGCTCCGTTGCTCAGTCATGTCCAGCTGTTTTGTGACCCCATGGACAATAGCTCACAAGGTTCCTCTGTCCATGGAATTCTCCAGGCAAGAATTCTGAAGTGGGTAGTGTTTCCCTTCTCTAGGGGATCTTTCCTACCTGGGGATCGAACCCACATCTCTTGCATCTCCTGAACTAGCAAGCAGATTCTTTACCATCGTGCCATCTGGGAAACCTGATATGTATATGTACACATACATATATATCTGTTTTTATTGCTAATTTAATGAAAAACATTCTTAAAAATTAGAGATCCATCATTTTGTCTCCTGAACTCGTTTCTACAATGCACCTATTTTAGTGAGAGGTACTAACCTAGGAGTAGCAAGTAGGTTTTAGTCTTGATTGACTGCTGAAGGTCATCTGAAAGTGCAGTGGTGATAAGAATTCTAAAAGCGTCTGGACTAAGTGGGAACCAATGTGGATATTGATTGATTGTTTGCTGTTGTTGTTTAGTCACTAAGTCATGTCCTACTCTTTGCAGCCTCTGTCCATGGTATTTCCCAGGTAAAAATACTGGAGTTGGTTGCCATCTCCTTCTCGAGGGGATCTTCCCAACCCAGGAATGGAACCTATGTCTCCTGCATTGACAGGCAATATTTACTGCTGAGCCACCAGGGAAGTACTATTGGCACAGAAAATGAGAATCATGACCCACTGTGCATGCCACTCCTAAGTGGGTTCATCACAGAGCTGTCACCTGAGGAATATCACAAATGAGGAAGGACATTAAAATTAAACGGTCGGTTCAGTTGCTCACTCATGCCCGACTCTTTGCTGCTCCATGGATTGCAGCACACCAAGCTTCCTTGTCCATCACAAACTTCCAGTGGTTGCTCAAACTCATATGCATTGAGTTGGGGATGCCATCCAACCATATCATCCTGTCTTCCTCTTCTGCTCCTGCCTTCAACCTTTCCCAGCATCAGGGACTTTTTCAATGAGTTGATTCTTCCCATCAGGTGGCCAAAGTATTGGAGCTTCAGCTTCAGCATCAGTCCTGCTAATGAATATTCAGGACTAATTTCTTTTAGGATTGACTGATTGGCTTTGCTTGCAGTACAAGGGACTCTCAAGAGTCTTCTCCAACACCACAGTTCAAAAGCATCAATTCTTCAGCACTCAGCTTTCTTTAGAGTCCAACTCTCACATCCACACATGACCACTGGAAAAACCATAGCCTTGACTAGGAGGACCTTTGTTGACAAAGTAATGTCTTTGCTTTTTAATATGCTGTTTAGGTTGGCCATAGTTTTTCTTCCAAGGAACAAGTATCTTAATTTCATGGCTGCAGTCACCATCTGCAGTGATTTTGGAGCCCCCCAAAATAGAATCTCTCACTGTTTCCATTGTTTCCCCACCTGTTTGCCATGAAGTGATGAGACCAGATGCCATGACCTTAGTTTTCTGAATGTTGAGTTTTAAGCCAACTTTTCCACTCTTCTCTTTCACTTTCATCAAGAGGCTCTTTAGTTCTTTGCTTTCTGCCATAAGGGTGGTGTCATTAGCATATCTGAGAATACTGATATTTCTCCCAGAAATCTTGATCCAGCTTGTGCCTCATCCAGTCTGGCATTTCACATGATGTACTCTGCATATAAGTTGCATAAGCAGGGTCACAATATACAGCCTTGATGTACTCCTTTCCCGATTTTCAACCAGTCTGTTGTTCCATGTCCAGTTCTAACTTTTGCTTCTTGACTTGCACACAGGATTCTCAGGAGGCAGGTGAGGTTGTTTGGTATTCCCATCTCTTGAAGAATTTTCCACAATCTGTTGTGACCCACACAGTCAAAGGCTTTGGCATAGTCAATAAAGCAGAAAGAGATTTTTTTTTTTTTCTGGAATTCTCTTGCTTTTTCAATGATCCAATGGATGTTGGCAATTTGATCTCTGGCTCCTCTGCCTTTTCTAAAACCAGCTTGAACATCTAGAAGTTCTCAGTTCATACACTGCTGAAGCCTCACTTGGGGAATTTTGAGCATTACTTTGCTAGCATGTGAGATGAGTGCCATTGTGCAATAGTTTGAATATTCTTTGACATTGCCTTTCTTTGGGATTGGAATGAAAACTGAGCTTTTCCAGTCCTGTGGCCTCTGCTAAGCTTTCCAAATTTGCTTGTATATTGAGTGTAGCACTTTCACAGCATCATCTTTTAGGATTTGAAATAGCTCAACTGAAATTCCATCGCCTCCACTAGCTTTGTTTGTAGTGATGCTTCCTAAAGCCCACTTGACTTCACATTCCAGGATGTCTGGCACCAGGTGACTGATCACACCATTGTGATTATCTGGGTCATGAAGACCTTTTTTGTATAGTTCTTCTGTGTATTCTTGCCACCTCTTCTTAATATCTTCTGCTTCTGTTAGGTCCACAGCATTTTTGTCCTTCATTGTGCCCATCTTTGCATGAAATCTTCCCTTGGTATCTCTAATTTTCTTGAAGAGATCTCTAGTCTTTCCCATTCTATTGTTTTCCTCTATTTCTTTACCGAGGAAGGCTTTCTTCTTTCTTCTTGCTATTCTCTGGAACCTTGCATTTAATTGGATATATATTTCCTTTTCTCCCTTGCCTTTAGCTTTTCCTCATTTCTCAGCTATTTGTAAGGCCTCCTCAGACAACCTTTTGCCTTTTTGAATTTCTTATTCTTTGGGATGGTCTTGATCACTGCCTCCTGTACAATGTCACAACCTCCGTCCATGGTTCCTCTGACACTCTATCAGATCTAATCCCATGAATCTATTTGTTATTTCCACTGTATAATCATAAGGAATTAGATTTAGTTCATTCCTGAATGATCTAGTGGTTTTCTCTATGTTCTTCAATTTAGGTCTGAATTTGACCATAAGGAGCTCATGATCTGAGCCACAGTCAGCTCCCGGAATTGTTTTTGCTGACTGTATAGAGCTTCTCCATCTTTGGCCGCAAAGAATATAATCAGTCTGATTTTGGTATTGACCACTGGTGATGTCCATGTGTAGAGTCTCCTCTTGTGTTGTTGGAAGAAGGTGTTTGCTGTGACCAGTGCATTCTCTTGGCAAAACTCTATTAGCCTTTTTGCTGCTTCATTCTGTACTCCAAGGCCAAATTTGCCTCCAGGTATTTCTTGACTATTACTTTTGCATTCCAGTCCCCTATAATGAACAGGACATCTTTTTTGGGTGTTAGTTCTGGAAGGTCTTGTAGGTCTTCATAGAACCACTCAGCTTCAGCTTTTACAGCATTACTGGTTGGGGCATAGACTTGGATTACTCTGATATTGAATGGTTTGCCTTGGAAACGAACAGAGATCATTCTGTCATTTTTGAGATTGCACCCAAGTACTGAATTTCTGACTCTTTTGTTCACCATGATGGCCACTCTGCTTCTTATAAGGGATTCTTACCCACAGTAGTAGATGTAATGGTCATCTGAGTTAAATTCACCCACTCCAGCCCATTTTATTTCACTGATTCCTAAAATGTCCATGTTCACTGTTGCCATCTCCTTTTTGCCCACTTATGATTTACCTTGATTCATGGACCTAACATTCCAGGTTACTGTTCTTTACACCATGAAACATTACTTCCATCACCAGTCACATCCACAACTGGGTGTTGTTTTTGCTTTGGTTCCGTCTCTTCATTTTTTCCTGGAGTTATTTCTCCCCTCTTCTCCAGTAACATAATGGGCATCTCCTGACATGGGAAGTTCATCTTTCAGTGTGATATCTTTTTGTCTTCTCATTCTGTTCACGGGGTTCTCAAGGCAAGAATGCTGAAGTGGTTTGCCATTCCATTCTCCAGTGGACCACATTTTGTTTGAACTCTCCATATGAACTGCCCATCTTGGGTGACCCTAAAAGGCTTGACTGATAGTTTCATTGAGTTAGACAAGTCTGTAATCCATGTGATCAGCTTAATTAGTTTAAATGTTAATGTAAAATTAAATGTTACTGGGAAATTTAAGTGTGAACAGTAAAACTGAGGTGCTTCAGTGGGATGCTCCTTACAGATGAGTCAGCTCTCACCTGGGAGGGAGGGAAAGAAGACATTGAGGGGTAATGGGAGTGGGCCTGGCTGTAGGCCAGCCCCTGTACCTCTTATTTATGTTACATTCCTGAGAAGAAACATACAAAAGAGTCTTTGGAGATGAATTGCTTTATGTGTGGGTGTGGTTGATTTTCCTGGTTCACCCTGTAGGGGAGAAAACCAACCTTTTATTGGACACCACAGATCCATGATTGACATAGCTTTTCAGTTGCATGGGACTTTGAAACAACAGTAGGGGATGGAACAGCATGCTGTGCAGTTACATTCAAATAATTCCTTAAATACTGGCGTGAATGACAATCAGAGTAAGAGCCTTGAAATGTGGTGCTCCATTGAGCAACAGACGTTTAATTTGGTAGAATAACAATCTAGATATGATTGCAGCTAGACATACAATATTTGTGTTGAATATAAAATCAAATTAACACCAGTAGGTCAAATGGCAGCACATGTTTTTAGAGTAAATTTTTCCTCTCAGCATGATCTATCAAGCTTATCATTTCCTGTCTCTTTGCTCCTGTTTCCAGTCCCTTCTCTCATGCATTTTTATGAATATACAATTGAAGGTGACAGGCATCCTCCGTTTACTTGCTTTCTTTTCATGTGTGTGTGTGACTCTACACACACACACACATTCACTATGAAGGCCCTTATAAAATTCAGAATGGGTCTGTATCCAAACAGTCAGAGATAACAAACATCAAAAATATGATGTTCATTTCAAAGCATTCTTCAATTATTACATAGTGACCTGAAAGTCAGGAATTTCTTGTTGGATCTGAGCTCATTGACATTCATTTTCATGCTATTTTGAATATCTTTTGCTGAAGAATCATTAGCTTCTAAGAAGGAAAAACAGATATACATATCTGTTTATGTATATGTAAACAGATATGGTTTGCCTTGGGAGCAAACAGATCATTCTGTCATTTTTGAGACTGCATCCAAGTACTGCATTTCAGACTCTTGTGTTGATGGTGATTGCTACTCCATGTCTTCTAAGGGATTCTTGCCCACAGCAGTAGATATAATGGTCATCTGAGTTAAATTCACCCATTCCAGTCCATTTTAGCTCACTGATTCCTAAAATGTTGATGTTCACTCTTGCCATCTCCTGTTTGATCACTTCCAATTTGCCTTGATTCATGGACCTAACATTCCTATGCAATATTGCTCTTTACAGCTTCACATTTTGCTTCCATCACCAGTCACTTCCACAACTGGGTGCTGTTTTTCCTTTGGCTCCATCTCTTTATTCTTTCTGGAGTTATTTCTCCACTGATCTCCAGTGGCATATTAGGCATCTACTGACCTGGGGAGTTCATCTTTCAGTGTCCTGTGTTTTTGCCCTTTCATACTGTCCATGGTGTTCTCAAGGCAAAAATACTGAAGTGGCTTGCCATTCCTTTCTCCAGTGGATCTCGGATTGTCAGAATTCTCCACCATGACCGGTCCATCTTGGGTGACCCTACACAGCATGGCTCATAGTTTCACTGAGTTAGACAAGGCTGTGGTCCATGTGATCAGACTGGTTCGTTTTCTGTTATTGTGGTTTTCAGTCTGTCTGCCCACTGATAGAAAAGTATAAGAGGCTTATGGAAGCTTCTTGATGGGAGAGACTGACTGAGAGAAAGTTGGTGTTACTCTGAAGTTGAACGGTTCTATGAAGACCTACAAGACCTTCTAGAACTAACACCCAAGAAAGGTGTCCTGGTCATTATAGGGGACTGGAATGCAAAAGTCAAGAAATACCTGGAGTAACAGGCAAGTTTGTTGTTGGAGTAAAAAATGAAGCAGGGCAAAGGATAATGGAGTTTTGCCAAGAGAACGCACTGGTCATAGCAAACACCTTCTTCCAACAACACAAGAGGAGACTCTACACATGGACATCATCAGAGGTCAATAACAAAATCAGACTGATTATATTCTTTGCAGCCAAAGATGGAGAAGCTCTATACAGTCAGCAAAAACAAGACTGGGAGCTTAATGTGGCTCAGATCATGAACTTCTTATTGCCAAATTCAGACCTAAATTGAAGAACATAGGGAAAACCACTAGATCATTCAGGAATGAACTAAATCTAATTCCTTATGATTATACAGTGGAAGTAGAAAATAGATTCAAGGGATTAGATCTGATAGAGTGACAGAAGAACTATGGACGGAGGTTGGTGACGTTGTACAGGAGGCAGTGATCAAGACCATCCCAAAGAATAGGAAATGCAAAAAGACAAAAGGTTGTCTGAGGAGGCCTTACAAATAGCTGAGAAATTAAGAGACGCTAAAGGCAAGGGAGAAAAGGAAAGATATACCCATTTGAATGCAGAGTTCCAGAGAATAGCAAGAAGAAAGAAGAAAGCCTTCCTCAGTGATCAATCAAAGAAATAGAGGAAAACAATAGAATGGGAAAGACTAGAGGTCTGTTCAAGAAAATTAGAGATATCAAGGGAAAGATTCTTGCAAAGATGGGCACAATAAAGGACAGAAATGGTATGGGCTTAACAGAAGCAGAAGATATTAAGAAGAGGTGGCAAGAATACACAGAAGAACTATACAAAAAAGATCTTCATGACCCTGATAATCACGATGGTGTCATCAGTCACTTAGAGCCAGACATCTGGAATGCAAAGGCAAGTGGGCCTTAGGAAGCATCACTACAAACAAAGCTAGTGGAGGCAATGGAATTTCAGTTGAGCTATTTCAAATCCTAAAAAACGATGCTGTGCAAGTGATACACTTATTATGTCAGCAAATTTGGAAAACTCAGCAGTGGCCACAGGACTGGAAATGGTCAGTTTTCATTCCAATCCCAAAGAAAGAAAATGCCAAAAATGTTCAGACTACCACACAATGCACTCATCTCACACGCTAGCAAAGTAATGTTCAAATTCTCCAAGCCAGGCTTCATCAGTATGTGAACTGTGAACTTACAGATTTTCAAGCTGGATTTAGAAAAGGCAGAGGAACCAGAGATCGTATTGGCAGCATCCGGTGAATCATCAGAAAAGCAAAAGAGTTCCAGAAAAACATCTATTTCTGCTTTAATGACTATGTCAAAGCCTTTGACTGTGGGGATCAGAACAAACTGTGGAAAATTCTTAAAGGGATGGGAATACCAGACCACCGACCACCTGACCTGCCTCTTGAGAAATCCATATGCAGATCAAGAAGCAACATTTACAACTAGGCATGGAATAACAGATTGGTTTAAAATTGGGAAAGGAGTACATCAAGGCTGTATATTATCACCCTGCTTATGAAACCGATATACAGAGTATATCATGAGAAACGCTGGCCTGGATGAAGCAGAAACTGGTATCAAGTTTAACAGTAGAAATATTAATAACTTCAGATATGTAGGTGACACCACCCTTATGGCAGAAAGTGAAGAAGAACTAAAAAGCCTCTTGTTGAAAGTGAAAGAACAGAGTAAAAAGTTGGTTTAAAACACAGATTCAGAAAACTAAGATCATGGCATCTGGTCCCACCACTTCATGGCAAATAGATGGGGAAACAATGGAAAGAGTGTTAGACTTTATATATTTGGGCTCCAAAATCACTGCAGATGGTGATTACAGCCATAAAATTAAAAAACACTTGCTCCTTGGAAGAAAAGCTATGACCAACCTAGACGGCTTATTAAAAAGCAGAGACATGACTTTGCCAACAAATGTCCATCTATTTAAAACTATGGTTTTTCCAGTATTCATGTATGGATGTAAGATTTGGACCATAAAGAAAGCTGAACACCACAGAATTGATGCTGTTGAACTGTGGTGTTGGAGAAGACTCTTAAGAATCCCTTAAACAGCAAGGAGATCCAACTAGTCCATCCTAAAGGAAATCAGTCCTGAACATTCTTTGGAAGGACTGATGCTGAAGCTGAAACTCAAATACTCTGACCACCTGATGTGAAGAGCTGACACTTTTGAAAAGACCCTGATGCTGGGAAAGATTGAAGGCGGGAGGAGAAGGGGATGACAGAGGATGAGATGGTTGAATGGCATCACCGACTGTATGGACATGAGTTTGAGTAAGCTCCGGGAGTTGGTGATGGACAGGGAGGCCTGGCCTTGTCCAGTCCATGGGGTAGCAAAGAGTTGGACACTACTGAGTGACATACTGAATTGAATAGAAGAGAAATGGACTTATTTGGGAGAATGGTATTGAAACATGTATATTATCATATGTGAAATGAATCGCCAGTCCAGGTTCGATGCATGATACAGGATGCTCGGTGCTGGTGTACTGGGATGAACCAGAGGGATGGGATGGGGAGGGAGGTGGAAGGGGGGTTCAAGATGGGGAACACATGTATACACAGGGCAGATTCATGTTAATATATGGCAAAACCAATGCAATAATGTAATTAGCCTTCAATTAAAACAAATAAATAAAAAGAAGAGAAGAGAAATGGAAAAGACTCTCCTGAAAATATATTGGACCAGATTTGGCCAGTGCGTGGATTGAAAAAGGGAGGTATGCAGGATCCAAAATAGCCTCGAAGTCTCATGGTTCAGTAACCAGGAAAATATTTAGATTTTTATCAAAAGTAAGGGAAGAGAAAGAAAGCTTTGTGGGAGATTCAATTTCAGTTTAGAGGAGAGTCATTGGTTTACCCAAATGTGTTCCATGGAAAGAAATGCAAATCTGGGCCCAAAAGACAAAAGAGTGCTATAGACCTCTAGTCAATCATAAAACCATGAAATGTTCTTAGCAGCATCTTACTCATCTGCTGTTGCTTCAACTGGTTTTGAAAATTTCTCAAAAATTCTTCCCTCTGTCTCCTCACAAACTCTTCCCATATTTTTGAGCTTCTAATTCTTTTCAGCTTGTATTAGAATAACTTGAAGCTTGATTGAAAGGAGACAGTAGTAAGTCTTATAGTGTCCACTATGTCTTGAACCTCTCTCTAAACACATTGCGTAGATTAATTTTCCAAATTATTAATCAATCATTAATTTTCAATACAAATGTATATAAACAATGTGACATTTTTATATCCACTTTTATAGATGGGAGATCTGAGGCATGAAGAAGTTACAAGCTCAAGGTAACTGGTTAAGTAGGGGAGCTAGAATTCAGCCTGATTTCAGAAAATGCACTTTGCATGACTACGGAGGGTGCCTCTGGAATGACTGCACTGCTTTATTTCTTCAATAGGGAGAGGATGAGATGATAACTTGAAGAGTTACACCGTATTACCATCACGTCTTAGGTTAGGAGGACACAAACCGTGGCCACAGTTATGTGGACTTGAATGTGGAAAGGTAGTCGCGTGAGCACGTGCCTCTCTTCCCAGCTGTGCATGTGAACTCAGCAGAGGAGAGACCCAGTGAGTGCTTACTAGTCATGCTGGTCCTCTTGCTTTGCTAGACTAGGGGATTGGGTTTACGAACCAAGTAATAGTACAAACCAACTTAATGTTCTCTTTTTACTTACTTGTATATTTGATTATTATTTATATTTTCTATTGTCATTTAAGTATACTTGGCTTATGACACTATGTTTCAAGTTGTACAAGAGAGTGATTTGATATTTTTATACAGCAAGATGATACCCAAGTTAAGTCTAGTTACCATCTGTCACCTTTCAAAGTTACTACTGAACTTCCTACGCTGTATATTACATCTCCCTGACTCATTTTGCAACTGGAAGTTTTTTCCCCTTAATCTCCAACACCTATTTTACTCATTGCCCACCCCTACACAGTTTGGCAACTACCAGTTACTTCTCTGAATCTATGAGTCTCTTTCTGTTGTATGTTTGTTTATTTATTTTGTTTTTAGATTCTGCATGGAAATAAAATTGTACAGTAATTGTTTTCATTTGACTTATTTCAGTTAGCAATATACTCTCTGGGTCTATTTCTGCTGGTGGAAATTATAAGATATTAGTAATATTCCATTCTGTGTGTGTATATATATATATATATCTCACATATTTATCCATTAATTATTGATGGGTACTTAGGTTGTTTTCATGTCACGGCTATTATAAATAATGCGACAATTAGCATAGAGGTCTATATATTATTTCAAATTAATGTCTTTTTATTTTTTCAGAAAAAATATACACAAGTGGGATTTCTGGATCCTATGATAGTTTTATTTTATTTGGGGGAAACTTCATACTCTTTGCTGTACTGGTTGTACCAGTTCATATCACCACCAACAGTGACTGAGGACTCCCTTTTCTTCACACTTTCATCAACACTGGATATTTGTTTTTGATGGTAGCCATTCTGACAGGTGTGAGGTACTATCTCATTGTGGTTTTGATGTGCATTTCCTTGGTTATTAGTGATTTGACTGGCCTGCTGGAGGGAGGGTACGCTGCAAGAACTAGTGGGCTGAGGGAAGGCTCCAAAGTGGTGCTTGCAGTCCTCATTGTGGTCATGGTAGAATGAGCTCCTCGCAGTGGCTGCCACCGGGGGAGTCCCACATGCTTCCTGCCTCTCTGGGAGGCTCTCCAGGATGAGCAGGTGGGTATTATAAGACTGCTCTTGAACAAGTGCCTCTGTGCTGGGAGCGGGATGTGTGCGGTTCTGTGTGATCCCTGTGAGAGTGGAGTCTCTTTCCCACAGCCTTCGCCTCTCCTGGGTGCAAGCCCTGTTGGCCTTCACAGCTGGATGCTATCGGTGCTCCTCTCATCTTCCTGCTGCAAAGCTCCTGGGCCAGGGAGCCGCTGTGATGCTCAGCTACTCATACCTTGTAGAAAGCCTCTGTCACTGTGATTATCCCCTCATTGTGGTCACCTCCCTGGGGGTGTGGGTTTAACTATAACACATCTCTGCCCCTCCACTGAATTTCACTGTTTTTACTTCTTTGTATCTTTTGTTGTGGAAAATTCTTCCTCCTAGTCTTCATATTGTCATTGTTGATAGTTACTCTGTGAAGAGTTGCAATCTTGGTGTGCCCTTGGGAGGAAATGAGCTCGGTCTCTTCCAACCCCACCATCTTGGCTGCACCAAAAACGCTTTGCTGCTGTCTTAACGGGGCTTCCCTGGTAGGTTTGCTGGTAAGGAATCCACCTGCAACGCATGAGAGTTCAATTCCTGGGTTGGCAGGATCCCCTGGAGAAGGAGAGGCTACCCACTCCAGTATTTTGGGGCTTCCCTGGTGGCTCAGATGGTAAAGAATCCACCTGCAAATGTAGGAGGCCTGGGTTGGATCCCTGGGTTGGGAAGATACCCTGGAGGTGGGCATGGCAACCCACTCCAGTATTCTTGCCTGGAGAATCCCCATGGACAGAGGTGTCTGGAGGGCTACAGTCCATGGCGTCAGAAAGAGTTGGACATGACTGAGAGACTAAGCACAGGCTCTGTTAACAGCTAGTTTGCTTTGTACCCCACATTGTATTAAAAGAAGTGTAAGAGAGTGTCTTGGTTCTCTGAAGTACAGAACTAGTGAAAGTGGAAAACCAAACTAGTTTGAAACAGCTGAGTGTCACGGAATTAAGCCTGAATCTGAAGACCTGATTCTAAGAAATCTTGAATTTAATGAACAGAACCTGAACATTATTATAGTAACAAGTTAAAACAAAATAAGAATGTCATCTTGTTCATTTCCACGCTCTAACTTTTGTTTCCTTGTCTACTTTTTCTACAGGAACAGAATGTAGGAAATTGGGTAGAGAAGTTCCTTTAACCAGGAAATCACAGTTACAAAGAAGTGAAATAGCTCAGTCGTGTCCGACTCTTTGCGACCCCATGGACTGTAGCCTACCAGGTTCCACCCTCCATGGGATTCTCCAGGCAAGAATACTGGAGTGGGTTGCCATTTCCTTCTCCAGGGGATCTTCCCGACCCAGGGATCAAACCTGGGTCTCCCGCATTGCAGGCAGACGCTTTAACCTCTGAACCACCAGGGAAGGGAAGCCCAGTTACAAAAGAATCAAAAATATATTATCACAATCTTTAATATAAATTGCAAAGTGACCTAACCTACATTGTGCAATTTGATTTTTTTTCAACTTGATTTTTATAGTAATTCTTCCAAACTAATAGGAAATATTTTATCATCTCTTCTTTAGAAAGGAAGATGAAACGACAAATTTCAGTGACTTCCCCAAGTTGACACAGTGATTAAATGAGATGTTATTCAAGTTTTCTGAATCCAACTCCTATGCTCCTTTGACTATAACCTTTGGATTTTACAGTAGGATAACTCAGTAGCTGACTCCCCAAAACTCCTTTCTCACTCTTGACTCTATGGCCCCGCACAGTTTGGCAGGAAGGCCTGCTCCCCATGGGACCTCAGCTGATGATGAGTCTCTCTCTTGCAGCTATGCCATCTGGAAGCTGACATCTCTTTAGTTGCTGAGGCAGAGGAAGAGAGCTCTGAGGGGTCTCATACCAGCAATTAAACACTTCATCATTCCTTCTCACAAACCATTATCCAGGAGTAGTCACATGGTGGGGACTTTCAGCCTTCTGTGAGCCTGGAGAGGGAGGGGGAGTGGTGGTGAGTAAGCACAGACGTCTTCTGCCATGACGACCTTGGATGAACAATGTTCGCAGGAATGACATGAACATTAGAAATCATTAGGAAATAATTTCCCATACTTGGGTTTTTTTTTCAATTAATTTCTTTTTATAAACAAAAGTATCAAGGAATAAAATATGTTTAAATTAACCCCAAACACATCATGTACACTAGCCACATTTAATGTGCCAACAGCCTGAAAGGCAGCCAGCTAAAACCTTCCATACACTCTGTGAAAACAACAACCTTTATTGTCCCGAGATTACTGAACATTCTTGGTTTAGGAACTGACCTTTTAGGTGCATCCAACTTAATGTCTAGACAGAGAGAAAGAATAAATATAGCAGCATTTGCTTATTAATTATTTTTTCCTGATAAGAAGGCATTGAAAACTCCCAAGATCCACTGTATTATTTCAGATAGATAGAACTGATATTTTTCAGGAGCTAGAAGTATCAGGCAATTATAAGGATGGATTATCATTCAGTATTGCTCTGAACTCATGAATTTTGAGAGAGTAGCTAGGTAAATGACCAGAGCAATTTTAAATCTTAGAAATCAAAGAAACAGTGGGATTTAATGGAAAAAAAGGTGGACTGCGGAGTCGAACGCCCTTGTTTAGGTTCTTGATTATGCCATTCATTGAGTCTCAGGCTGGTTGAATGTAAAAATATATAAATATTACAACTGTCTTACTGAGTAATTGTGAGAAACCAATGGGATAGTTTTTGTGAAAGCCCTCTCCAGACTGTCAAGCACTAAAATAAAAATAAGTTGTTACTGAAGATTTGTTGGATTGACATGTAGGAAATGAAAGACCAAATCCTATGAAATGTCGGAACCAATCTGGCCCTTACAAACGCGGCCAGAGCAACTTAGAGTTTTCAAGTCTCCTTCCTGGTTCTTAGTGCTGACTTCTAAACGTGGTAAGCTCTGCTCTTCCTTCCTCCACAAAGGCACAGGAAGTTTGGAGTTCATTTCATGGTTAAGAACAATGTGCACTTTCATTATTATTATTCTTGCTAAATCCATCTTATATAATCAGTGAAAAATTTGTGTGTAGGAATAAAAGAAAAACAAAAAGCAGTGAAAAAACTTTAACTTTTCAAGCATGCTGAAAAAAATGAAATAAAGTTTTCTTGTTCTGAAACATTTGCCTATAAAGATATTTCATATGCTCAATTTGATGAGACGATCTAGTTCAAGGTAGATGTAATTTGCTCATTTGTCTCCAGCAAGTAACCTGATCTCCTTCAAACAGAAAGTGTGCCGGTGAGATCCTACAATGTACAGGATCAAGATGTGTACTTGACCAAATTGGCAAACAAATTAGTCAAATAGCTGGAGAAAGTAATAATTCATTAACGCAAAATCTCTCCTGGATGAAATATATGAATGGCATTGCAAAGCAATATGACCTTGTAATGGTGATAGTATTTTTGTTCAAGCTAATGAGTTGAGGAATAGATATTAAAAAAACTCAGTTTTTGGCTGTAATACTCCTTTATACAAACTAATTCCTTCTGGAATATAATCCTTATCTTTAACTTTTTCTAGTGCTAAAATTTTAACATGTGTCATGATAAACTACCTAAACAGCCAGATGGTTAGAGATTTCCTCACCATCTTTTGGATGGCATTGCTTCCGAAAGCAGGTAGTTAACCTACCTCTTCAGGACACTGATGAATATTTCCATATGGGAAGCTAACATGGGCAACAATCCGACCTTGCTGGGCCCGTTTCCTCTCAACTCTGTTCACCCATTCATTTACTCATTCCTTCACTCAACATATAGTCTTGAGATTCCCTTTTGCTAGGCACCCTTCCAGGAGCTGGGAATGAAGCAGTAAGGAGGAAGAAGTTGAGGATGGGGGTTGGGATGGGGCTCTGTAGAGACAGAGGGTATCTCTGAAGAGTTGAGAGGAGCCAGGGACCTAAATTAAACATCCAGACAAAACTTTAGAAGGAGAAATTGTAATTGTATTTGAAAGGAGACTGACCCATCAAAAGTCCAAGGTCAGAGTGCTCTTTTTGTGTTTAAGAAGGAAGCAAATGTAACTACCTTAGCACAGGAAGTGGAGGAAAGGTCCTTGAAGCTAAACCCTGCAGGGCCTTGGAGTTCAGAATGAGAGAATCATGGATTTGCTTTTAGATAGGATGGTTGCTATGGAGAAACGGGGTGTAGGAGAGAAGGACAGGAGTACACTCGTGTTTTAAAGACTACTCTAGCCGGATCTGAAGAATGGACTATTGGAGTGTGTGCTTAGTTGCACAGTCATGCCTGACTCTTTGCAACCCCATGGACTGTAGCCCACCAGGCTCCTCTATCCAAGGGATTCCTAGGCAAGAATATTGGAGTGGGTTGCCATGCCCTCCTCCAGGGGATCTTCCTAACCCAGGGATTGAACCCATATCTCCCACATTGCAGGCAGATTCTTTAATGTCTAAGTCACCAGGGAAGCCCGAGAATACTGGAGTGGGTAGCCTATCCCTTCTCCGGGGACTAAAGGAGATTCCTGTGCAAATAGAGAAGCCAGTTAGGAGACAACTGTGGCACAAGAAGCCCACCTCAATATGCCAAAGGTCTTTAATGCCTATTATTTAAGGGGCAGGTTAACACATGAAATTAACTTCTGAAGCTGGAAGCTCAAGAAGCTCATCTTTGAGACTTGCCTGGTGGTCCTGTGGCTAAGACTCTGTACTCACAAGGCAGGGCGCCTGGGTCCGATCTGGTCAGGAAACTAGATTCCACATGCTGCAACTATGACCTGATCCAGCCAAGTAAATAAATATGTAAGTATATATTTTGAAAAGTCCAGCTTTGATATGGCTTAACTTCATGACTCTGGTTACTTATTTAATACTCCTTAAGGTAGTTGACAAGTTCTATACTCTTTAAAGCCTTGGTTGCACTTATCAGTACAATAGAATGATACCTCTTTCCCTCAGCATGTAATGGTGGCAGGATCAAAGCAGATCGTGTGTAATAAAAGCACTGGGAAAACCATAAACTTCAAAGCATGGTGCTCTGCAAAGGCCAGGTACTATTATGCATAATTATTGGTCCTGATTTGATTTTCAACAAAGAACTCTTTGTTTTCTCAATATTGGTCAAAGAGGAATCAAATGTTATTCTAAAACACAACTAAATCTTGCTTTCTAGTACCCCAGGAAAAGGAAGTGAAATCTGAAGAGGATTATTTATGATTTTTTTAAGAAAAGGTGTGTTTCTTTAAAAATAAATATATATATGAGACATAAAATTGGCAATTTGACATACTTAAAATTGGTAATTTTTAAGATATATATCTTTGAACTGTCATTTTTTCATTATGAAATTGAGCCATGGGGGTTTAATTGACTATATTAAAGATTATGGCTGAATCTCAGGACACTCAGATGCCTGTCTCTGCCTGTGGACCCCAACTTCTGTCCAGACAAACCATAAAGCATGATGAAATGATACTATTGAGTTTTGTAGAATTTAATCTAGTTGAACTCTTTCTGAATGACCAGAACAACCAGCAGGAGGTCTCCCACAATCTGTCCATCCTGACTTCCATCTTCCTTGACCACCTTCTTTTCTTTCTCATAATATTGAAAATTAAGGCCTATAGAAAATTGAAATGGGTGGTTAGGGAGTTCCAGCCTGGTTTTGAGGAGTTCTAGGCCTTTAGGGTGGAGAAGGAAATGGCAACCCACTCCAGTGTTCTTGCCTGGAGAATCCCAGGGACGGGGAAGCCTGGTGGGCTGCCGTCTATGGGGTCACACAGAGTCGGACACGACTGAAGTGACAGAGCAGCAGCAGCAGCAGCAGCAGGCCTTTAGGGAGTCCCTTGCTTTGTGTTTGACTAATCATTTCCTCTTAAGTGGATTCAGCCTTTTCTACAACCTCTTCACTCAGATCTTCTTGCCACGGTTTCCTGGGAGATGACTCCACAATGACTCCATTTTTTGTTTTTTAAGGAACAAATACAGGTGAGGAAGGGAGAAAAGAAAAAAAAATTTTTTTTAAATGTCGCCTTCCCTCCCATCAAGCCCTTTTTTAATATATATTTAACAGCACAACACATTATTAGCAGTCCTAGGAAATACTTATGGAAATTGAGATTTTACAAAATGCATTATATAGGTTCTCTGCTTTTAAAAAACAGACACACACACTGTAAATAAATCATCATTTTATGATGAAGAACCAGAAACACACACAAAAGAAAGCTGTGGAACTAGGAAATTAACCTATGTCTTCCCACTTTTCTCCCACAGACTCACAGCTGCACAGAAAGGCTATGTTAGAATGACCTTGCAGGTGGGTATTCACAAGGCGTTTAATGTTTTGGATTGGATACAGGTGACTCTGCTCTGACAGAGATTAGGGGGACAGGGGAGAGAAGGGGTTTAGGAGGTGGTTGTACCTGGCTTGGAATGTCTGTGCCTTCACTTCCTGGCTTTATAAAAGTACTCCTTTATTTAACAAGTGTTTATAGGCTGCTTATCAAGTGATGGGCTCTGTGATATACGCATACATCAGAAACAGTAAAGGCTCTCATTTTTTAGATGAGAAAAGCAGGAAAGAGAAGCAAAGTCCCTAAGTTTCCAAAGGGAAGACAGGAGAAGAAAGTACTCCCGATTCTAGTTTAATTACCTGTCCATTAGATCATACTGTCTTCCAGTTACTAATAACTATACTGATTTTATTTGTTTAAAGATTACGGCCTTTACAAAAAATATTCCTTCTATCGAACAGCCTATTATTTCTTTAGAGGGAGACATTTCAAATGGACAAAGTAGTTCATGGGTGTTTAGATCAAGCTATTAGATGTTTAAAAAACTATGACATTTCTTTCCAAGGGAAGCATCTATTCCTAAAATAATCATGAGTAGACAGAAGTTGAATAAATAAAAAATTATTTTAACAGATACTATATTAATGGGTACTGTTAATTGATACCCATACATTTAGAAATATGAACTATATATTAAAAAACTATTGCCAAAAACAAGAATGAAAGCTATCAAAACATAAAATACATCCAATTTTTTTTGTTCATTGAATAAGAAATAGAATACCAAGAAAGGGGAAATGCACTGTAAAATTATGTCAGTAAAATTTCACATTTTAATCATAAAAAAGAACAGTAAATTCCAATGTGGTTAATTAAATAGTCAAATCAAGATGTGATGGCTGTCAAAACAGTACATAAAGCACATCAAATAGTGAGATTTATCTCTGCTAAATCTTAAACAACTTCATAAAGATAGTTAGAGAGTCTTTAAAAAAAATGATGACATTGTTTAGAGTTCAACTGACCACTGAATTTTTTTTTAATTTTTATTTTTATTGGAGGCTAATTATTTTACAATATTATATTGGTTGGTTTTGCCATACATTGACATGAATCAGCACTAATGGTGTATATATTTTATTGAACATAAGAAACCTTGATATATAAGTAGTTAATAGAAGACAAATATTTTATTTTTTATTTTGGGGAAGGTATCATAATTCCCCAGATGTTTTATTTTATATTTTTTAAACTAAAGAAGTAACACTGAGATAAAATGGACACACTGAGATTTATTAATAATGCATATTTTTCAAGCTGTTTGTTACCAGACCCATAATTCTGAGTCATCCATATTGTGATTATTTGAAGGAACACCTAGAATTGATTCAAGTCCCTTTAAAGTGGTCAGCAGTACAAATATTGTGAGTAAGATGACATTTTAGAAATGTGCATACCTCTATTCCCATAACATTTCAGAACCTGGGCACAATCTACAAATAAATGGATATAAGCAGATGCTATGTATGCAGGTAGCTGGGTAGACAGAAAAAGAGGACCTGGCATTATATGTAAAACTTTATGTATAAAAACTATTATTTCTAGATAGCCAAGGAAGTTTGAAATTATTGGATAAAACATTAGTTCTGAAAAATACTGTACATATTTGATGTATACAATTGTAATAAACTTGAATCTCTTGACTTCTTACAGTCTGGTATTGGACATTTGGTGTTTTAGTCTAGGAACTCTGCCATCTTTATCACCTGTGTTCTTTTGTGTTTTTCCTTAGAACACAGAATAGAATGATTTTAATTCTATAATTATTTGAATACAATGGAGTTCACAGACTCACCACATGGTCCTGTTATTAACACTTTCATCCCAAATGTTTCTGTGCTTCTTAACATGATGTTAAAAAATTATAATTTGTTCAAAAGGAAGGTTTGTCAGAAAATTATTGGCTTGCTTAGGAATTGATTTCTATTTTCTTCTTATTTAGAATTGTAACTGTGATTAATATAATCTTGGATGATCCCTACCAAGCTAAAGTACAATTTTGTTTATAATAATAGGTAACATTTATTTAGTGTGTGGGTTTTGTGCCAGCTATTTCTAAATTCTTAACCTTTAGAATCTTATTTAACCCATGCAATAATTGCATTAGGGTGAGCAACAATGATATCCATTTAATACTTGGGGAAATGAGACCTAGAGGGAGATAAGTCTCTCACTTATGTACAATATAGAGCAAGCTATGAGCCTGGGTAGCCTGTACAAAACTTCTTGCTAACAGCCTTAGTATAACTGTTCTGTGATGTGGATTAAAGCTAAATTTCAAGCACCACTTGATTAGTCATTAATAGTTTTTATTATCATAACTATGCCTTTGTACTAGTTTTATGTCATTATTAGGCCCTTCAAATAGAGACACAGATGTAGAGAACAAACATGGATACCAAGGGGGAAGGAGGGTTGGGATGAGTTGGGAGATTGAGATTGACATATATATACATATATGTGTGTGTGTACTATTGATACTTTATATACAATAGATAACTAATGAGAAACTTCTCGATAGCACAGGGAACTCTGTTCCTCTGTGGTGACCTAAATGGGAAGGGAATTCAAAAAAGGAAGTATATGTCTATGTATGGCTGGTTCACTTTGCTGTGCAGAAGAAACTACCACAATTCTGTAAAGCAATTAAACTCCAAAAATTCACTCTTCGATCATGGATTGTGTTTGGGAAAAGTGAACAGCAGGAGATCTTGACTGGCAAGTATGTTTTCTTATTTCCCACAAACATTCATTTGTGCCATTGCTCTTCCCTGTCCTAACTCTCACTTAATCATTGCCCTTTTTCAGCAGAATTATTTTCTTTCACATGTCCTTCAGATATTGATGGCCTATAATTTCTGGGTGATGTGAGATGGCCAGCATTTGTGGTCATTAATGACTTGAGAGTCTTCTTGGCTGGTCCGTGCTGTGCTATGAGAGTTGGACTAGTGTACAGTATACAGTTTTAAGAACAATGGTAAGATTTCCCACGTGGTAAGACACCAAGATGGGTGAATTCACCAGTGCCGTCCCTATCCAAATTGTCTTTTTCTTCCTGTTTCCCTCTGGGTCAGTGATTTGCCTCATCATTAGCATCCTGCCCCGAAGGAAAGTCATGAGTATGCTTTGTTGCCTGTCTCACTACTTTCCCCTTTTATGTTCTCCCTGTAAATTTTGCTCCCCGAGTGCTGTTTAAATATTACTGGGAGGCAGTAATAAAAGTAATCCTTTTGTTACTAATGTCCTTTATGTCTTTATAATCTGATATGTAGACTGCCTTATAAACCCCTACTTGGTCTTCATTGATTTATTTCATTTTCCATTAAAAAAAAACCATATTTTTTTTAAAAAAAGAAAACCACTTTTCTTGCAGTTGTTCACATACTATAATAATTCCACACGCCTGAGGAAACGACCTGGGTCTCGAATGTTGCAAGTTCTCACTCAGTTGGTAAAGAATCTACCTGCAGTGCAGTAGACCCCAGTCCGATTCCTTGGTCAGGAAGATCCGCTGGAGAAGGGATAGGCTACCCAATCCAGGATTCTTGGGCTTCCCAGGTGGCTCAGCTGGTAAAGAATCTGCCTGCAATGTGGGAGACCTGGGTTCAATACCTGGGTTGGGAAGATCCTGGAGAAGGGAAAGGCTACACACTCCAGCGTTCTGGCCTGGAGAATTCCATGGACTACATAGTCCATGGGGTCGCAAAGAGTCGGACACGACTGAGCAACTTGCACTTTCAGTTTCCATCTTGCCCAGCCTCCTTTCCAGTTTCTTTACTTCCTTTCTCTTCACACTGTACAATGGTTACACTAAGCTTCTTTCTGTTCTCTGAACATGGTATCTTGTTCTCATTAAAACAACAGCAACAGAAAAAACTGGTATCAAATCTCTCTGACCTCCATCCCTCTTGGCTGAAATCAGAATAGTCCTTTTACTTAGGAGCTAAATTGCACTCCCCACACCATTGGTAGAGAGACTGTTCCTTCTTTCTATTTTTCTATTTTGCAGTTGGCACATTGAGCTTTATTTTGCTTAGTTAAATAAGTGTTAGTTGCTCAGTCGTGCCCAACTCGTTAAACACCATGGACTGCAGCCCACCAGGCTCCTCTGTCCATGGGATTCTCAAGGCAAGAATACTGGACTGGGTTGCCATTTCCTTCTCCAGGGGATCTTCCCAACCCAGGGATCGACCTGGGTCTCCTGCACTGCAGGCAGATTATTTACTGACTGAGCTACAAAGGAAACCCTTATTTTGCTTAATTTATTGGTTTCCCAGCCTATGTTTCTCTTTTTTCTATGTTCATCAGGGATATTGGCCTATAATTTTCTTTTCTGGTAGTGTTCATGTCTGGATTTGGTATTACGGTAATTCTAGCCTCATAATATGAATTTGAGAGTGTTCCCTCTTATTTTGGGGAGAGAATTTGAAGACGGGTATTATTTTTTCTTTGAAGGTTTGGTAGAATTCACCAGCGAAATCATCTGGCTCTGGACTTTTGTTCGTTGAGAGGTGTTTGGTTACTGATTCAACCTCTTTACTAGTAACTGAACCAATTATGATTCACTTCATGATTCACTTTCCTTAGGTTGTATGTTTCTTAGCTTTCTGAATGTTGAGCTTTAAGCCAGCTTTTTCACTTGCCTCTTTCACTTTAGTTCTTCTTTAGTTCTTCTTCGCTTTCTGCCATAAGGGTGGTGTTATCTGTATATCTGAGGTTATTGATATTTCTCCCAGAAATCTTGATTCCAGCCTGTGCTTCATCCAGCCCAGCATTTTGCATGATGTACTCTGCATATAAGTTAAATAAGCAGAGTGACGATATACAGCCTTGACATACTCCTTTTCCTATTTGGAACCAGTCTGTTGTTCCATGTCCAGTTCTAACTGTTGCTTCTTGACCTGCACACAGGTTTCTCAAGAGGCAGGTCAGTTCAGTTCAGTTCAGTCGCTCAGTCGTGTCCGACTCTCCGCGACCCCATGAATCACAGCACGCCAGGCCTCCCTGTCCATCACCAACTCCCGGAGTTCACTCAAACTCATGTCCACAGAGTCGGTGATGCCATCCAGCCATCCCATTCTCTGTCGTCCCCTTCTCCTCCCGCCCCCAACCTTTCCCAGCATCAGAGTCTTTTCCAGTGAGTCAACTCGTCACATGAGGTGACCAAAGTATTGCAGTTTCAGCTTTAGCATCAGTCCTTCCAAAGAACACCCAGGATCGATCTCCCTTAGAATGGACTGGTTGGATCTCCTGGCGGTACAAGGGGCTCTCAAGAGTCTTCTCCAACACCACAGTTCAAAAGTCTGGCATTCCCATCTCTTCAAGAATTTTCCAGTTTGTTGTGATCCACACAGTCAAAGGCTTTGTCATAGTCAATAAAGCAGAAGTAGATGTTTTTCTGGAACTCTCTTGCTTTTTCGATGATCCAGTGGATGTTGGCAATTTGATCTCTGGTTCCTCTGGCTTTTCTAAAACCAGCTTGAGCATCTGGAAGTTCATGGTTCATGGACTATTGAAGCCTGGCTTGGAGAATTTTGAGCATGACTTTGCTAGCGTGTGAGATGAGTGCAATTGTATGGTGCTTTGAGCATTCTTTGGCATTGCCTTTCTTGAGATTGGAATGAAAACTGACCTTTTCCAGTCCTGTTGCCAGTGGTGGGTTTTCTCAATTTGCTGGCATTTACTTCTATTAATTCTCTCTTAGATCTGAATTTTGCTGCATCTCATAAGTTTTGGTATGCTGTATTTCCATTTTCTCAAGTTTTTTTTTTTTTTTTTAATTTCTCTTTTTCTTTGACCTTCAGGCTATTTAGTAACTTGATCATCACGTATGTGTGAATTATCCAATTTTCTTGTAATTGATTTCTGGTTTCATACCATTGTGGTTGGAAAAGATGCTTGGTATAATTTCAATCTTCTTAAATTCTTTAAGGCTTGTTTTTTGAGGTAATATATGACTTGTCCTGAATACATTCCATATATGCTTGAGAAGAATTTGTATTCTGTTCTTTTTGGATGGAAGGCCTGTTTAGTTTATTTGTTCTAATGTGTTGTTCAAGTCAAATGTTTCCTTATTGATTTTCTATCCAGATGATATATCCATTGATGAAAGTAAGGTATTGACATACCTTAAAATTATTGCATTGCTTTCTATTTCTCCATTTAGATCTATTGATATTTACTTTATACAAACCTAAGTTTCAAAATGAAGATTGTATGATATTAGTATTGCATTAACTATGCAAAAACATCCCCTGTAAAAATTTTTGGTACATAGTAAACTAGCAGCAATCACCAAATTAATAAATTATTTTATAATAGAGAAAAATTAGAAGATCTGTATGGAATTGGCATATCTTCAAATTTAAGAAACAATATACAGTGTATTGGAGAAGGCAATGGCAAGCCACTCCAGTACTCTTGCCTAGAAAATCCCATGGATGGAGGAGCCTGGTAGGCTGCAGTCTGTGGGGTCGCTAAGGGTCGGACACGACTGAGTGACTTCACTTTCACTTTTCACTTTCACACATTGGAGAAGGAAATGGCAACCCACTCCAGTGTTCTTGCCTGGAGAATCCCAGGGACGGCGGAGCCTGGTGGGCTTCCGTCTATGGGGTCACACAGAGTTGGACACAACTGAAGTGACTTAGGAAAAAAAAAAATACAGTGTTAATTTTTCTAAAATCTGAAAGAGAGATAATAGTGTTAATTGAAAAGCAACAATTTACTCACATAATAGCAAGGAAACAGTTATATTGTTATAAATTTCTTATTAATATACTAAGAAGACTTATAGACATTAATTTTCATAGTACAAGTTTATAACAAAACTGATATTTCAAGGTCAAAATGCTAATTGAGATTTGTGTAAATGAAAGATGTCTTATTGAAAAGAACTTTAATAATCTTGCAGATAAATTTTCTGATGTTTAAATAATAAAATCAGAGTATCAGGTTAGGGTAAAGATTAGTGGGAAAAAATGAATTTTCCCCTTAATATCACTGTCACACATGCTTATTATGCAAATATTTTTTCCAAACTATTTTTTACATACATTATTCTGATTAGAAATTT
The DNA here is from genome assembly GCF_049115385.1 of Moschus berezovskii. Taxonomy (NCBI): domain Eukaryota; kingdom Metazoa; phylum Chordata; class Mammalia; order Artiodactyla; family Moschidae; genus Moschus; species Moschus berezovskii. The sequence goes on along the minus strand of NC_142482.1, from coordinate 17,302,489 downwards.
TGTTTATCTTTCAAATTTTAGTCGGTGGTTTTCAAACTTCAGATTTCATGTGAATTACCTGGAGATATTGCTTATAATATACACTCTAAGCTAGTAGGTCTGAAGTAGGGCCCAGGTTTCTTTATTTCTAGAAATCTCTTAAGTGATTTCAGTGCTGGTTTTCTGAAGACTACACATTGATTAGAGAAGACTTAGAGCAGTGGTTCTCATTTGTGTTGCATATTAATTAACTAGATGGTTTTTAAAAACTACTGGTGCCTGAACAACAAAAGCAAAAATCTACAAATGAAACTATATCCAACTCAAAAGCTTCTGCAAAAGAAACGACAAAATGAAAAGAAAACTTACGGAATGGGAGAAAAAATTTACTAATCATGTATCAGATAAGCAGTTTTATCTGAAATATATAAATAGCTGATGCAAACTAAATAATGATAACAGAAAAACAGTCTGATTTAAAAATGGGTGGAATGGATATTTTTTCCAAAGAGGACATCAAAATAACTATCAGACACGTGAAAAGATGTTCAACATCACAAATCATCAGGAAAACACAAGTAAAAGGCACAGTGAAACATCTCACACCTCTTAGAATGGCTGTTGTCAATAGGTGCTGGCGGGGATGTACAGTAAAGGGAAGTTTTCTACATGTTTGGTGGGAATGTGAACCAGTACAACCATTATGGAAAACAATATGGATATTCCTTAAAAAACTAAAAATAAGTCTACGACATGATCCAACAATTACACTTTTGGGTATATACCCAAAGAAATGAAAATAGGATTTTGAAGAGACATATGCTTTCATGCTTTCATGCTTATTGTAACATTATTCACAACAGCCAAAATATAGATACAACCTAAATGTTCATCACAGAAAAAAAAATATATATACAATGGAATATTATTGAGTTATAAGAAATTAGGATATTCTGCCATGTGTAGCAATAGAGATGAACCTTTAGCACATTATCCTAAGTGAGATAAGTCAGCTTGAGAAAGAGACTGTATGGTATCACTTATATGTGAAATCTAAACATGTCAAACTCATAGAAGATAGAGTATAAGATGGTGGTTACTAGGGGATAGAGGGTGGAGGGATTAAGAATGATGTTTTTAAACTTGCAAATTTTCAATAAGAAGCAAGTAAGCCATAGAGATCTAATGCACAGTATAATGATTATAGACAACAATATTGTACTACAATCATCAAACTTGCTGAGAGACTGAAAATTAATTATCCAACCACTAACAAGAAAGGATAATTATGTAATGTGATAAAGGTCCTAAATATTGCTGCAACAGCAATCCTATTGCAGCATATAAATGTACCAACTAAACACTTCGTACACCTTAAATTTACATGATGATATATGTCAAATATAGTCAATTAAAAATGGGCCCATTTCAGTTGTAAACATAGATACAGAAGTCCTAAATAAAATATTTGCTAATTAAATTTTTGAAAATGCCCACTGGTACCTGACTCTCATTGTAAGTCATTTTGATTTAATGTGTATATGATATTGCTTGGATATTGTGACTCTTTAAAAGCTTCAAATGTTTACGATAGGCAGCAAATTGGTGAAAACACCAGTTTAGGATATGTTTAAAATTTTGCACACATATTTTCTTCACAAAATGTAAGTTATTGTCATTATTTTCATTTATTTGTAGCATGTTGTATTTGTAGCATGACTATGAATCAATATTTAGATAAAGCTGTAGAATATGAATTAATCCATGGTATTTCATCAAAAATGTATGTAAGTGATGAAAGTACATATTATATTGTGACTCTTTCATAGTGAATGTACAGGGAAATATATGTTAATTTGACTAATAAAGTGTGGCTTACTAAAAATATTACATCTGCACATACACATGTACATACAGATAGCTATTTCACAGAATATCAGCTGTCGACTGGAAATTAAAGGGAAAGCCATTTCTCTTGCATCAGATTATTGGGCTCTGACAACCTCAGCTTTCCCCACCTACACCACCTTCTTCAGATGTTTACATCAAACTAGTGAAGCAACCGTGCCAGAAGCACGGGGCTAGAGTGGTTTATAGGATGGTTGCTAGGGAAACCTAACACTGGGTTGTGATAGAAAGCCAACTCCTTCCTCCTCTGCAGTTTCAGTTTATGGACACTCTTTAATTTATGGCAGGAAAACGTCATATTTCCTACTGCTTCCTATTGCTGAGTCTATATAGGCCTGGGGTTTTGAACTTGGAAATCCACAGATGAGTTCCAGGAAGCGTGTAAATATGATACAAACAATTTAAAAGGAATAGAAGCCATTGCATCTCATTACATCCTTAAATGTGTATGGGAATCACTAAATTTTAAGAACCACCTCTTTAGAGGGATAACTGCATTCAAGAGCTGAGACCCTGAAGCATAAGAAAGCAAAATGGTATTTCTGGTAGAAATATATATATTTTTTCCTACTTTATCCTTGAATGGTAAATGGTAAACTTAGCTATTGTTGTGAGCTTTTATTAAAAAATATTTGCATGGATACTTATAGCCTAAGGACAATTACCTAGTTCGTTACTGTAGTGTGAATATAGCCAGAGGACGTCATAGAAAAGAGAATTTCTCTGTCACATACACTAAAAATCTCTCCCCCCCACCCCATCATTTCTTACGTTTATAATTCTTCCAAAGTTCTGCTTTATTTCCTTTCAACCAAATACAGAATTTATTTTGCAGGGGAAAAAACCCACTTTAATGCTGAGTCCAAAATCTGTTTGCTTATAATTGTTATTCTATTTCAAAAGAGGTCATCAATGCATTAAATATTCAGACGAGTGTGGGCACCCAACAGGCTTTAATACAACACAGCAGGACTTTTCTTTGGGATAGTGCAGATGAGGCTACTCTTTTTCAGGATCTTACCAATAAATGAAAGTGGACCCAACTGAGGGTAGAAAGTGAGGTGGGGAAATTGATATTATTTTTAATTTTAGATGTGCTTTCTGTTCTCTTCTTGTTATCAAGAATGAATACAAGAAAGATCAAATGAGGACATGTCAAAACATCTTGACAAAGCCAAATCTGCTATCCATAAATGAATAATAACTTAGAAATTGAATATAAACCCTTTAATTTCAAATAAAACATGCCAGCCATCATTTGTACTTTACATTATTCTATCAGTCTCAACCCCCAAAATATTTTTTAATTGTAAAGATATGAATAATGTATTAAAACAGTTTTTTATAATAATAGCTTTAGAATTTATTCATTTATTTGTGTGTCTTTACAAAGTTAAAGAAGTTCCCTTCTATACTTAGGTTGTTGAGAGTTTTTATCAAAGATGGAGGTTTTACTTTTTATTTATTCATTTATTTATGCTTACTGAAATATAGTTGTCATGCAATATTATGTTAGTTTCAAGTTTGTTATAGTGATATGAACTTGACATACATTATAAAATTATCACCAAGGTCTAACAGCTCTTTGCCCCCATTCAAGTCATTACAATATTATTGATAGATGCTGTATTTTACATATCTGTGGCTTATTTATTTTATAATTGAAAGTTGAAAATAAATTTAAATGATTTAAGGTATATATTTTTTGCATTCTTTTAAAAAATTTACTGGAATCTAAAATACAATATGAATCAACATATCTATGAAACAGACTCATAGAACAGACTTGTGGAGGCCTAAGGGGAAGAGGGGTAGAAAAGGATTGGAAGTTTGGGATTAGCAGATGCAAGCGATTATGTACAGGATGGATAAACAACAAGGTCCCCCTGCCCATGGAATTCCTCTGCCCATGGAATTTTCTAGGCAAGAATACTGGAGTGGGGTATATTTCCTACTCCAGTGATTCTTCCAGATGCAGGAATTGAATCCGCACCACTTCCATCTCATACTGGCAGGTGGATCACCCAGACAACATATGAAAAAGCAGAGACATTACTTTGCCAACAGAGGTCCATCTAGTCAAGGCTATGTTTTTCCAGTGGTCATGTATGGATGTGAGAGTTGGACTATAAAGAAAGCTGAGCGATGATGAATTGATGCTTTTGAACTGTGGTGTTGGAGAAGACTCTTGAGAGTCCTTTTGACTGCAAGGAGATCCAACCAGTCCATCCTAAAGGAAATCAGTCCTGAATATTCATGGGAAGGACTGATGCTAAAGCTGAAACTCCAATACTTTGGCCACCTGATGTGAAGAACGGACTCACTAGAAAAGACCCTGATGCTGGGAAAGATTGAAGGTGGGAGGAGAAGGGGATGACAGAGAATGAGATGATTGGATGGCATCACTGACTCAATGGATATGAGTTTGAGCAAGCTCCAAGAGTTGGTGATGGACAGGGAAGCCTGGTGTGCTACAGTCCATGGGGTCACAAAGAGTCAGACAAGACTGAGTGACTGAACTGAACTGACCTGAGTGCCACCTGGGAAGCCCTACTGTACAGCATACTGAACTATATTTAATATCCTTTTTACTATAGTAAAAATAATATAAAAAGAGTATATTTGTATAACTGAGTCACTTTGCAATACAACAGAAATTAAGTCAAGAACACTTTAATAAAATTTAAGATATGTTCTAAAAGAGGAGGGAATTTATCTGCCTTGAATCTCAACCTGCATTTAATTATATTTTATTTAAAATTTGAATATTTATTTTCAAAAAATTGTTTGGAGTATGCTATTTAAATAAGGCAAATGCATTTGATTCTTGGAACTTCTCATTAGATACTATTTAGAAAATGTGATAAGGTTAAAACACTTCAATGTTGCTCTTTTGCTGCTATTGTTCAGATGCTCAGTTATGTCTGACTCTTTGCAACCCCATGGACTATAGTATGCCAGGCCTCCCTGTCCTTCACTGTCTCCCAGATTTTGCTCAAGCTCATGTCCATTGAGTTGGTGACACCATCCAACCATTTTATGCTCTGTTGTCCCCTTCTCCTCTTTCCCTCAATCTTTCCCAGCATCAACATCTTTTCCAGTGAGTTGGCTCTTCACATCAGGTGGCTAAAATGTTGGGGCTTCAGCTTTAGCATCAGTCCTTCCAATGAATATTCAGGGTTGATTTCCTTTAGAATTGGTTGGTTTTATCTCCTTGCTGTCCAAGGGACTCTCAAAAGTCTTCTCCAGCACCACAGTTCTAAAGCATCAGTTCTTTGGCATTCAGCCTTCTTTATGGTTCAACTCTCATATCTGTACAAGACTACCGGAAAAACAATAGTTTTGACTATGCAGATCTTTGTTGTGACTCTTTATTAAACCTTATGTTTCTTATCTGAGCTCTTTTCTTTCTTAAAAAAGATGGTACTATAGACCCTGTCTTTGGTAGAGGAACCAAGGGGGATGACCTGTCTTGATGACTCCCTCAGATCAGCCTTAGTGGCCAGGATGCACCCCCAAGACATATTTATCAACTCTCTTATTTTCGTTGCACTATGTTAAAGTATTGATTCAATGCCATGTTTAAACCTATTGAATCAATCCATGATTTTACTGCCAGGTTATAATGGTTTCATTTGTTTGGTTGCTTCTGATTTTCCTCCACTAAATTTCAAAGATTTTCCCCTACTTTTTGTGTGAAATAACAAACTGAGTCAATGGATAAAAATATTTTAGAACTCTAAGCCTCTTTGTAATTGCCAAAGTTTTCATTTAAATATAATTGTATGTGTTAGCACAAAAACCAATCAAGGATGTTTAAATCAACCCCAATTCACATCATTACAAGACATCTAAAAAAATAAGATAATAGCTATCTTGTTGTCTTTAGAAGATATTCAACCATTCAATGTTTTCTATAAATGTGTAGTGTTTTATTTCAGAAAACACTTGTCTGAATTGCCAAGGACAAAAACCTATTCATTGCAGAGATATGAGAGTGTTATGGTTAGATGTTTTCAACATGCATGTTAATTTATTCCAGCATTAGAGAAAAAAGTTTGTAAAGAAGTTAGTTTTCAAGGTGATAGAAAAATTAGATTGAGTCATTCTTATTTTATTTAAATCCATTGTTTACTTCAGAACATATATTAATATATAGTTTGAAAAAATATTTGAGTAAAAATTGTTTAATATTACTTAGAAAAATGTGAGAACAACTCTTGAATGAGAGTGAAAAATGACTCAAATAACTCAGATAACAAATATTACTGTGTCACAAATTTTACTGATAATCTGTAACTTCTGAGCTATGTGATGCTGAACAATTTATCCAAACTTCAGGTATAATTCTGACTTAGAATATGAAGAAAGTTAACAGCACCTTCATCATGGCATTGTGAGGATGAAATAAATCAATTCATGTCAAGTGCTTGGGGCAATGTGCACTCAATACATATACAGTAGTGATAACATTTTATTGTTATATGATTATACTTATATTATGACTATTATTAATGTGGCTATTTCAATACAGCTAGGATGATGGTGACTCATTTTATACAAGCTGTAATAAAGTCCAAGAGTGACAAAGTATAGTAATTTTAGTTATGGGGCTTCCCTTGTGTCTGAGCAGTAAAGAATCCACCTGTGATGCAGGGGACACAGGAGACACAGGAGACACAGGTTCGATCTCAGGGTTGGGAAGATCCCCTGGAGTAGGGCTTGCAACCCACTCCAGTATTCTTGCAGGAAAATTCCAAGGACAGAGCAGCCTGGCAGGTGACCAATTATAGAATCACAAAGAGTCAGACACGACTGAAGCGACTAAGCACAGCATGCACACACAATTTTAGTTAAAGGTACAGATATTTCTCAGAATTCTCCAAGCCAGGCTTCAACAGTATGTGAACCACGAACTTCCATATGTTAAAGCTGGATTTAGAAAAGGCAGAGGAACCAGAGATCAAATTGACAACATCTGTTGGATCATCGAAAAAGCAAGAGAGTTCCAGAAAAAGCATCCATTTCTGCTTTATTGACTATGCCAAAGCCTTTGACTGTGTGGGTCACAACAAACTGTGGAAAATTCTGAAAGAGATAGAAATATTAGACCACAATACTTGCCTCCTGAGAAATCTGTATGCAGGTCAAGAAGCAGCAATTAGAACCAGACAAGGAACAACAGACTGGTTCCAAATTGGGAAAGAAGTATGTCAAGGCTGTATATTGTCATTCCTGCTTATTTAACTTATATGCAGAGTACATTATGTGAAATAATAATGTATTATTATTTCATAATAATAAGCACATATTATTATTTCACAGGCTGGATGAAGCACAAACTGGAATCAAGATTGCCAGGAAAAATGTCAATAACTTAAGATAAGCAAATGACACCACCCTTATGGCAGAAAGCTGAGAAAGAGGAGAGTGAAAAAGTTTGCTTAAAACTCAACATTCAGAAAACTAAGATCATGGCATCCAGTCCCATGACTTCATGGCAAATAGATGGGGAAATGACGGAAACAGTGAGAGATTTTATTTACTTGGGCTCCAAAATCACTGCAGGTGGTGATTGCAGCCATGAAATTAAAAGACGGCTTGCTCCTTGGAAGAAAAACTATGACCAACCTAGACAGCATTTTAAAAAGCAGACACATTACTTTGCCAAAAAAGGTCCATCTAGTCAAAGCTATGGTTTTTCCGGTAGTCATGTAAGGATGTGAGAGTTGGACCATAAAGAAAGCTGAGCCGAAGAATTTATGCTTTTGAACTGTGGTGTTGGAGAAGACTCTTGAGAGTCTCTTGGACTGCAAGGAGATCAAACCAGTCCATCCTAAATGAAATCATTCCTGAATATTCATTGGAAGCACTGATGCCGAAGCTGGAGCTCCAATACTTTGGCCACCTGATGTGCGTAGAACTGACTTATCGGGAAAGACCCTGATGTTGGGAAAGATTGAAGACAAGAGAAGGGAACAACAGAGGATGGATGATTGGATGGCATCACCGGCCTGATAGCCATGAGTTTGAGCAATCTCTGGGAGTTGGTGATGGACAGGAAAGTCTGGCGTGCTGCAGTTTATGGGCTCACAAAGAGTCGGACACGACCGAGGGACTGAACTGAACTGAACTGAGCATGTGTTTCCACCAAGATTGCTGTTTGATTCTTAGCACCCAGCAGTGCCAACACTGGTGATATAAACACTGTGAGTGACAGTTCATAAAGCACACATAATAATCTCATTTAGCCGTCACAACAATTTGTATGTATAAAGTTATTATTAGTCTAGAAATGAGGAATCCAAAGCTTTAAGTTATTGAGACATTTCCTCAAGTTCAATCACAGTAAATAATAAAACTAAAATCAAACCCAGAGTCCTTCTATGAGGCTGGGAGTATTCTGATATCAAAGCCAGACAAAGTAACCATAAGAAAGGAAACTGTGAGGCAACATATGTATATAAATATATCTCATTTAATGCAAGTGGGTGTATGCTCAGTCACTGAACTGTGTCCATCACTTTATGACCCCATGGACTGTAGCCCACCAGGCTCCTCTATACATGGAATTTTCCAGGCAAGAATACTGGAGTGGGTTTCCATTTCCTCCTCCAAGGGGTCTTCCCAACCCAGGAATTGAACCCAGGTCTCCTTCATTGGCAGTCAGATTCTTTCCCACTGAGCCACTGGGGAAGCCCAATAAAGATGCAAAAATCCTCAACAAAATATTAGCAAACTGAATTCATGAACTATGGATGATGTAGCATGAACAAGTGGGATTCACCCCAGGGATATAAGATTGGTTCAACTTAATAACTATAATAGACCATAGCAATTGTTGTATAGCACAAAAAATTCCCCATATGATCATTTCAAGAGATGTAGAAAAAATCAACCAAGTCCAATATATTTTCATGAGAAAAATACCCAACAAGCAAGGGATAGAAGAGAAATTCCTCAGTTTCACAAAGAGCATCTGTGAAAACCCACCGGTAGTGTTGAAAGACTGAAATCTTTCCTTTAAGACCAGGAAAAAGACTAAGGGATCCACTTCCACCTATTCTAGTCAGCACTGTATAGCAGCTAGTTAGACATGAAAACAAAGCAAAATACATCTAGATTGGAAAGGAAGAATTAAAACTATTGTTGGCAGATGACATCATCATATACATAAAAAACTCCAAAGATTTTACACACATAAAATGACTAGAGTTCATGATGAGTCCTTCAAAGTTACAGGATATAAAATCAATATGCAAAAGTCTGTTGTATTTGTAAACACTATCAATGAGCAATCTGGAAATGGAATTTAAAAAGCAAGTCCATTTACAACAGCATTAATAGGAATAAAATGATTAAGAATAAACTTAACCAAGGACATGCAAGTTGTATTGACTGAAAAATATAAAACATTGTTGAAAATAATTTTTGAAGGCCTAAATAAGAGATAATCTATGTTTATTGGAGGACTTAATACTATTAAGATGACAATATTCTATAAATTACCCTACAAATCCAAATTCAAAACAATCTCTATTAAAATTCAATTGTCTTTTTTTCAGACATGGACAAGTTGATCCTAAAATTCATATGGATCTGCAAGCAATCTTTTTTTTTTTTTTGCTTTGCAATATTGTGTTGGTTTTGGCATACACTGACATAAATCCTCCCCGAGTGTACATGTGTTCCCCATCTTGAACCCCACTCCCACCTCCCTCCCCATTCCAACCCTCTGGGTCATCCCAGCACACCAGCCCCAAGCATCCTGTATCATGCATTGAACCTGGACTGGCGATTCGTTTCACGTATGATAATATACATGTTTCAATGAATTGCCAAAATAATCTTGAAAAGAAAGGTAAAAACTGATGGACTCACATTTCTCTATTTTGAAACATCATATGAAGCTATGGGATTTAAAACATTGCTGTATTGATTAAAGGATAGACATACAGATCAATGCAATATAATTGAAAGGCTAAAATTGAACCCATATATGTCTATGGCTAACTGATTTTCGACAAGGGTGCCAAAAGTTTTTAATGTGTAAAAAAGAGTCTTTTTAAATAAGTGTTGATGGGACAACTGTATATCCATATGCAGAAAAAAGAAGAAAAAGAAAAAAATTAATTTGGACCCTTTTCTTATGCCATATGTGAACATTAACTCACAGAAGTCAAAGACCTAGATGTATGCCCTAAAACAATAAAAATCTCCATAGGAAACATAGGTGTAAATCCTTAGGACCTTTGATTAGAAAGTATGATACCAAAAGTAAAATAACAAAAGAAAACATGAATAAAATGGACTTCATCAAAATTAAAGATGTTTTGCATCAAAGGACACCTTCAAGAATGTGAACATACAATCCACAGAACAGGAAACAAACATTTGCAAATCAAGCTTCTGATAAGGGTCTAGTAACCAGAATATATTTTTAAAATGCTTCCAATAATAAAAATACAAGTTTTCAGATAGGCAAATAATTCAAATAGATTTTTTTTTTTTCCAGAGAAGATACACAAATGGCCAAAAAGAACATGGAAGAATGCCCTAAATCATTCAGTTCAGTTCAGTTCAGTCGCTCAGTCGTGTCCGACTCTCCGCGACCCCATGAATCACAGCACGCCAGGCCTCCCTGTCCATCACCAACTCCCGGAGTACACTCAAACTCATGTCCACAGAGTCGGTGATGCCATCCAGCCATCTCACTCTCCGTCGTCCCCTTCTCCTCCCGCCCCCAACCTTTCCCAGCATCAGACTCTTTTCCAGTGAGTCAACTCGTCGCATGAGGTGGCCAAAGTATTGCAGTTTCAGCTTTAGCATCAGTCCCTCCAATGAACACCCAGGATTGATCTCCTTTAGAATGGACTGGTTGGATCTCCTTGCAGTATAAGGGACTCTCAAGAGTCTTCTCCAACACCACAGTTCAAAAGCATCGATTCTTCGGCGATCAGCTTTCTTCACAGTCCAACTCTCACATCCATACATGACCACGGGAAAAACCATTGCCTTGACTAGACGGACCTTGGTTGGCAAAGTAATGTCTCTGCTTTTTAATACACTATCAAGCATTAGGGGAATAGAAATCAAACTTACAGTGAGATCCCGTTTAACACCCACCAGAACAGTGTTCTTGCCTAGAGAATCCCAGGGACAAGGGAGCTTGGTGGGCTGACGTCTATGGGGTCACACAGAGTCGGACAAGACTGAAGCAACTTAGCAGCAGCAGCAGGACAGTTAAAAGATCTTTTTCTGAAGTGTGGGAAAAGGCAAGTATTGGTAAGGATGTGAAGTAATTAATAAACTTATACATTGCTAGTGGTAATGTAGAAGAGTATAACCACTTTGGAAAACAGTCTGGTAATTCCTCAAAAAGTTACATATACAATTACCATGTAAAACAATAATTCTACTCCTAGGTATATATATCTCAGAGAACTGAAAGCAGAAATTAACACAAAAACTTGTATGTGGATCTCATAACAGAATTACAACAGCCAAAAAGTGGAAAAAAATCAACTGCTGAATAAATAAATAAAATGTGATATATCCATACAATGGATTGTTTTTCAGCTATTAAAAATACTGATATATGGTACAGTGTGGGTGAGCCTCAAAACTATTATGCTAAATGAAACAAGGCAGAAACAAAAGCTCACATATTCTGTGACCTCTTTCCTAGGAAATTTCCAGAATAGTTAAATTCAGTTGCTAGCATTTAGGAAGATTGGTGAATGAGAGGTTACGGGGTTTCTCTTTGGGGTGATGGACTCATTCTGGGGTTAGGTAATGGTGATGGTTGAACAAAATGAGAATTATATTATTGATAAAAAGCCCCTGAGTTGTACACTTTAGAAAGGCAGATATTGCACTGGCAGTCTCTTTCTTGGTTAGACAATCTTCAGAGTACTTGCAGGTAACAGACTCTTCTCATAAAAGGGTGCTCATAAAAGTGCTTGCCTAGAATGGGCAAGAACTCCAAAAGTTAGAGTCTGTCGCTTTGTATTGGAGTATAACTGCTTCACAATATTGTATTAGTTTCTTCTGTACGACAAGATGAACCAGCTATATGCAGGCATATATCCTGCCCCACCTGACCCCCTTCCATTTCTCCCATCCCACTCACCTAGGTCATCAGAGAGCACTGAGCTGAGCTCCTTGTGTGATAGGGCAGGTTCCTGGTGGGAATGTAAATTGCTCCAGCCACTATGAAGAATAGTATGGGAGGTCCTTAAAAAACTAAAAATAGAACTACCATTTTATTGTTGTTTTTGAGACACCAAGTCATGTCTAACTCTTTGCAACCCCATAGACTGCAGCAGACCAGGCTTCCTTCACTATCTCCCAGAACTTGCTCAAACTCATGTCCATTGAATCGGTGATGCCATCCAACCATCCCATCCTCTGTCACCCCCTTTTCCTCCTGCCCTCAATCTTTCCTTTCAACAAGTCAGCTCTATCAGGAGACCAAAGTATTGGCGTTTCAGCATCAACATCAGTCCTTCCAATGAACATTCAGCATTGGTTTACTTTAGGATTGACTAGTTTGATCTCTTTGATATCCAAGGGACTCTTAAGAGTCTTCTCCAGCACAACAGTTCAGAAGCATCAATTCTTTGGCTCTCAACATTCTTTATGGTACAACACTCACATCCATACCTGACTACTAGGAAAATCATAGCTTAGACTGTACAGAACTTTCTTGGCAAAGTGATGTCTCTGCTTTTTAATATGCTGTATAGATTTGTCATAGCTTTCCTTCCAAGGAGCAAGTATCTCTGAATTTCATGGCTGCTGTCCTCATCTGCAGTGCCCTGTCTGGAGCCCAAGGAAATAAAATCTGTCCCTGTTTCCACTTTTACCCTTTCTATTTGCTGAGAAGTGATGGGACTGGATTTGTAACAAATTCAATAAAGACTTTTTAAAAAATGTCAAAAAGATACAAATTAACTTTTTTAAAGAGTTACTCCTAATAATATCACATCATCAGAAGCCCCTTTTATCATTTTTATCTGAAAATGTATTTCTAGATTCCCTGCGATTCAAGGATTTTTCCAGAAAGCTCTAGCTCAAGGCCACAGTGTTTGAAGCCTAGAGATATCAGATAACATCTTGCAAACCTAAGGCATTTATTTCCAGAATCTGTCAGCTCAATACAGTCACTACTAAGAATGCTCCAACTTGAAATAATGAATTTTTACTTCTTGAGATAACATAAAAAATTTCATTCTGACAGAAACAAAGGAAAGAAAGCAACTTGCTTTCAAATACTGAGAAGTCAATAGTGGAACACCTTTCTGTTCCTTTCTTTAGTTTAATCTTTAAAATACACAGAGAAACAGAGACATAAACTTCAAACATACTATTATGTAGTCAGCCTTCCTCAAGGCAGTACTAAAGAAAGATGCTTACATCTGGATGATGTCTATTCGGGCAGTTCAATTTTAAAATAATACTCACCCCTCCACACTCCCCACAACTGCTGCCTTCCTTTTGAAAGCAGGATGAAACTTCCTCCTACCAGCCCTCACCTTCAGATCCACCTTTCTCCAACCCAGGCTCCATATCCGTGCCAAGGCGGTTGTTCAAGCCTGACCTCGCTCACCTTGCCTGGTTTTGCCCCCACACTGCGTGTTTTCCCAAGTCTCCATGCGTGGCTGTTCCCTTTGCCTGAGCACTTCCTGTCCTTAACCACTTAGACATCTTCTCCTTCTCTCCAAGGGGTCAGCTCAAGAGTGACTTTCCCTGTGGGGGACCATCCATTCAGTTCCCTCCAAGTGAAATTAGGTGTTCTTTCATGTACTCATGACACTCTCACAGAGTGATCCTATAATTACAACGCTTCTAACTCACCACTGGACTATGAGATCATTGAGGCTGGACTATGTCTTATTGATCATTATGTCTTAGCTCTTAGTGATGTTCTCCTTGGCACATACAGATACTCAGAAGCATTTATTGAAATGGATCCTTAATGTCATTTTAGGGCTACAAAAAGTATGGAAGATCTGGGACAGACTATATAATCTGAGATCTCTGAGCAACATAGCTACAACCACTAAAAGAACCAAAAAATCTGATTTAGAGATGTATTTTCCTTTACCTTCTCATTTTTAATATATTCGGGCTAACAGCAGAGCTAAATAAAAGTGATAAAAAATTAAGCTGGGTAGTTAATTGGAATTAGTCAGATTATTGTGATCTACAATTTTTAAGGAAATGTATTAACACTTAGAGTAATAACAAATAATATTCACATCATGAGATCATATAGTTTAAAATTTTATTCAGCATACATTTTTTATATCATTTTCTATAAACCAGACACTGTTCTAAAAATATCAATTCATTTCATTCTTATAACAGCCTTAAGAGGTCATCATGACAAACTTGGAACTTTCTTTACTGTCTTGTGATTTTGGCCTGACTCCTTCTCCCTATACCCAGCAGAAAGATTTGGAACTGAAGAAAATAATATCAACGGAACAAAGAAATTCTTGTCAAATATCCTAAAAGGTATCCAAAGATCTAATGAAGGAGGTCACGTCAAAATGAATATTGCAATATTCAGCATAATGTGCTGCAAAAAGGTAAAACAAATGATAGCTTGAATATTTTAGTGAATTTTTGTATGACATTGGAGTATTGCATATTTAAAATAAATCACCTGATAAACCCTGAACAGCAGGGTTCCAGAAATGGAATCCTTATAGGATCAAGATAAATCCAGGCTCGTCATAGCATAAAGCAGGCATCAGAACAAAATCTTAAAGACATTCTCGTTTCTCCTTATTGACACTTTTAGTAAAGAGTGATGATTAATTGCAGGTAGAATATTTAAAAAGAGCATGTGACAGGTTAAAGTGCCACCCAGTGAAAGCTAATGGCAGTGAGTATGATGGAATAGCATGATGTCCGTATTTATGGAATGTCAATCGCAAGGAACTTGCAGAGGTTAATGAATAGAGGTTGGAACTAAAGTTACAGCAACTTTCCCCATTTTGAAAAGATTAATACAGGAAAGTGGGAAATACAGACATCATTAAATCAGAGGAACACATTATACCACAGGATCACCTTAGCAGATTTCTATCAGTGACCATGAATGAAGCCACAGAAGGCCTGCTTGTCAAATTTACTGATGACATCAGCGTTCAAGAAGATTTTGTTAAGCCTCAAGTTACCAAAATTAAATTAATTTATGCCTTTACCATTTGGGTAAAGGCAACATGTCACCTCTTCACCCAGGTCTTTTCAACCATCTCTTTCCAACATGGACTTTGGAATTCTCCACTCACTTCATTAGTTTGATTTTCATCGTGGCACTTATCCTTCCTCATAATTATCTGAAGAGTATTTACTAGTATTTATTGATTTCTTGAGTATTTGCTCAAATGTTATTTATTTCTTAAGTATTTTTATTAAATATTTATTAATGCATAAAAGCATTAACCTTGTTCAATTTGTGTCACTGATTGAAATAAAAGCACCAATTAATATTTGTAAAAAAAATACCTATCTATTCATTTCTCTTAAAGATAAATTTGACTAGTGCAGATTGGAAAAATACCACAATAGTATTTCTTCTGAAACATGGCACACATTGAATAATGAAAGCATCAGGCTGGGATCAGAAGACAGTTTTGTCACTGATACCTCACTCAACATTTCATAAATCACTTAATTTCTCCAGGAACAGTTTTCTCACTTGTAAAACTGGGCTAACAATAGCCAGCCTCTCAGGCATTTTTACATTTATGTGCAATAAAGAATTTTATAAACTATAAAGTACAGAACATATATGAAGAATTATGATTGGGGGTGGGATAGGGATCTTAACTAAACACTAGATATGAATTAACAGTGTCTTGTGACTTTTGAAAGAATTGGTTACAAACATTGGTTGCATCCAAAGAATAGTTTAGATTTTGTACTGGCAGAACAGATTACTGCATCTTCTCCTAGTTGCATACTCTGCAAGATACTGACAATTGTCCTAAGACCAGGCCAATGTAGGTTGTGGAGATAGTGTCACTTGAAAAACAATGAGAATAATTGTGGAAATAGTGAACAAAGGAAGCATGGAAGGGGATGGTGGGAATTGTGGTGTTTATTTTGGATACGTGACGGATTGTCATGTGGAAGATATATTGCAAGTGAAGATGCAATAGATGCAAACTAGGAATTAGGAATGAAAAACTGAGAAGGACAAATGGGTTTAAGACCTTATTTTAATGTAAGGAAGAGTTTTCTAACCTTTAGAGCAGTTGCATGATGGTGGAGGTAGTGAATTGTGGTGGTCATATCCAAACTAGGTGGAGACACATGAACAATATTATCAGAAGGCTTTTAATATTAAACTGAAGTTCATGCTAGATGATTCCAAGGTCCTACCCAAGTCCAGAATTGTAATCAATCCAATGCAATACTCCTATCATGATTATTGAAAGTGAAAGGATCATGAACTCAAGCTCTGACAAATCCCCAAGAGCTACTCTTAGAGACAAAATCAATCCATGAGAGAATGGCAGGTGACGCCAGTCCTGAGTCAAAGAGAAGAAAGAGCAGCCAGGGTGTGGGGTTCCCCAGAGAGCTCATGGCTGCTTGCGCACCCCTCCATCCTGCAGTTGTTTGTTGTTTAGTCACTAAGTCATAGCCTTCCATGCTCCTCTGTCCACGGGGTTTCCCAGGCAAGAATACCACTGCATTGGGTTGCCATTTCCTTCTTCAGGGGATCTTCGTGACCCAGGGGTTGAACCATGTCTCCTGCATTGGCATGTGGATATTCT
Organism: Moschus berezovskii; assembly: GCF_049115385.1. Taxonomy (NCBI): domain Eukaryota; kingdom Metazoa; phylum Chordata; class Mammalia; order Artiodactyla; family Moschidae; genus Moschus; species Moschus berezovskii. The sequence goes on along the minus strand of NC_142482.1, from coordinate 17,285,807 downwards.
ACCACTAAGCCACTAGGGAAATCCACGTCCTCCTGAGAATCCCTTTAATGTTGTGGTTTATTGTCCTTCAAGAATTTGCTGCTATATTTCACAAGACATTTGCAGTTGCAAAGACCAGTTCCAGTTATATACATATATCCTTCAATTCAAAAATGATTTCCAGCTAGTTTGAGGAGCAGGGAGAAGGAGAGGAGGAGATACCTCAAAGATGCAGCAAGTGCTGCCTTGGCAAAGAAAAGCAAATGTTGCCTTAAACGACTTTTGCATCCCCCAACTTGAGGAACACAGTGACTGCCCCTCATCCCTTTCTATTTAAGTGTCCCAGACAAAAACATAGGCACATCCTATATTAACCCTCTGTTGCCAGGCTTCATGTCCAGAGATCTACACTTGAGACATGCAAGGCAGGGGCGTGGGGGGACGGAAAAAAATAAAAGTAGAAAAGAGGGAGATGGAACCCACGGAGACACAGGTTGACATCGTTTTCATGATTTTTTTTTTTTTCCTACTTTAGTCCTAGCTCCCCTGGGCGCGGGAGGAGACTGTGGGCTGCGGACTCGGCGCTGGAACCAGGAGTCACTGAGCTGGAGCCCAGGGAGCGTCCCCTCCCGGTGGCCCTGCTGCAGCCTCCGCTGGTCCCTGGATGCTCAGCCTCGCTGCCTCCTGGTGCAGCATCTCCTGCAAAGACAGCCCCGCCGCCGCCGCACGGGGTGCCCGGTGGGCGCGAGACTCCGAGGCATTGGCTCCGTAACTTTTCACGTCATTTTCTGCTCCGGATCCCCTGGTAGCCGGTCCGCGCCTCCTCCCGCCTCAGAGCGCGGCGCCCATGGGGCAGGGGCCGAGCCGCTTGCAGCACAGAGTGGACCCGGGCTGGAGCCAGGGATGTCCGGCACCAAACTGGAAGACTCCCCACCCTGTCGCAACTGGTCATCTGCTCCGGAGCTGAATGAAACTCAAGAGCCCTTTTTAAACCCCACCGACTATGACGACGAGGAATTCCTGCGGTACCTGTGGAGGGAGTACCTCCACCCCAAAGAATACGAGTGGGTCCTGATCGCCGGCTACATCATCGTGTTCGTGGTGGCGCTTATTGGGAACGTCCTGGGTGAGTGTCGCCCCGGGCAGCCCCCGCGGGGGCCGCCACGTCCACGCCCCCGGGGCTGTCAATACCACTCCTCACCGCAGGGATGCACACAAAGAGGTCGCTGCTCTTGGGGTGGGGTTATTATTATTATTATTATTTTTTTTCAACAGAAGTTTTCGGATTTTAGGAGCCAGAACCAAGCCCTAGAATGGTGATCCTTTATTTCTGCAGAGGCGCGGGGAGCTATCACCTGGGGCAGGGCTGTCCAGGTGAATGTGCCAGAGCGTGGGGGCAGTCAGTCATCATTTTGTATCACGTGGCCATGGCCGGGTGTTTGGGGGTTCCTGGGGGGGAGGTCAGTCTGGCAGGATGCGAAGCTGTGTCCCTAAGGGACAAGCTCTCCTGGGCTGGGGCAGTCATAAAAGATTTGTGAGCCTGGTACAGTGTCCTTTGGCTACAGAGAGGGTTGAGGCTGTCTAAAGGTGGTAATGAAAGGGCAGGGAGTGGGGACGGAGGCAAAGCAAGGAGGTGTGCTCCTGCACAGAAGCTGAATTAAAAGGGACCCATGCCTCGGGGAGCGAGCAAGAAGGAGGAGGGGCCGCTGAGAAAAGTACCAGGGCGATTGCGATCATTCACCCATCCATCTCCCATTCATTCTTTTACCTACCGTACGCGTGTATTTTCCAGGGCACGCTCCGTTTCCAGGCTAGGGAAATATTTGCAACTGATTTATTTTTTTTCCCCAAGGCTGAGACCAAGCTTAGCGCTAGGTTCTCACTGTTCCTCTCTGTCTAGGTTTATATGTAAACACACATTTCTTCGCCCACTTTACACCTCTGCACAATTTCTGAGGGTTGGGGAGGGGGAGTGCAGTGGCGAGATGGTGGCTGTGGTGATGGAATTTATCAGGGCAGCTGGAAACCGATTTTTTTTAAAAAAAAAGCAGCTTTGGAAGGGAGGTTGGACTGCACATGAATTGTGAATGGAAGGAGCGTCTACCTTGATGAATGGAGAGAGAGAGTGGGAGGCGTTTAAGTGCAGAGGGCAGTGTGGAGGGAATCTCTATGGAAAATGACAAGAGAGAAGCCAGGCTAGGAGAAGATGCTCTTGATTACAAAAAGGCGGAGAAGGTGAGTGAGGTGGAATAGTCTGGGAAGCACTGAAGTCCAGAACATAGACTTTGTAACTGCAGTGGAGGCTGATAAGAGACTTGCTAGGCTCTCAGCACCAGCTTGATTTTAACCTTCTCTCCCCAAGGGTGTCAGTCTGGTAAGAAGCATCCAGTGTAGTCCCTCAGCTATTCAGGGGCAGAGTAGCTGATAGATGACTGAAAGGCATTCCTCAGTGCTGGTAGATTATTATCTGATAAGATAGATAAGAACCTTCTGAAAACTTTAGTTGGCCTGTCTACATGTTCTTTTAGCCTGTTTTAATATTGCTGCTGTTTTTAAAGGCAAACATAAAGGAAATCCTTTGAGGATGCAAGTTAGGTGGATGGAGGTGGAAACACATTATTAGGGCTATCTGTTGTAAGGATAAATCTGTTAATCATAATGCTGTGCTTTTCTTGTTTCCCTTCCTGTTATCTAGCCTTAAAACTACAACAATTAGGATATATGGCTACTAGCAGAGCAACATTTTACTGCATTATGCTAATACTTAATGATAAGTGAATAATCAAAATTGAACATCTATTGTGTACCTACTGTGTTCCAGACACTTTCACATATGCTCTCTCACTTAAACCTAAGAGTAACTTACATTTGACAGAAGAAGCAAGACTTAGAGAAATGAAATGAGTTTTTAAGGAACTTGATTCAGATTTGGTTCCATTTCTTCTGACCTCAGTCCAGAATTCTCCACTGTTATTCCACTCTAGATTTAGAAAGCATATAGAGAATGAATTCTTTGCTCCTGGTATCCGAAAGCCTATTGAATGCATTTCCTGTTCTCCTCTGCATCTAAGTCCACTATTAATAAATTACCATGAAGGGTTAATTATTCTGTCATTCTCTCCAACAGAAACCCACCCTGAGAGGAACTTTATTGCATTGCAGTAAAATTTTGACGTTTTGCAGAATGGCTACAAATCACAACTATTTTTCTTTCAGGCTTAAACTCTGTGGTAAAAATTTGCTACATTTTGCTGTTATGTTACTCTAGCTTGCACGGACCTGTGATGCATTATCTTTGTATCCTAATTGCATAGTTTAAGGGTGCGTGTTGGCTAGTCTGAGGAGTGTGTTTTTAATGTCAATAAGGACACACCTCTACAGTAAGGCTGCTTTTTTGGTAACACCAAGGGAGAGGGCACTGTCCACAACCCTAAGTGCTGAAACTGCCCATTTTATTCAGCTTAAAACAAATAAACAAACAAAAAAGACGTGCAAAAAGCACTGTTTTCAAAAAACTGACAGCTGTTTTCTTCAGGACTGGATGGCACTGAAGTCTTCTCTGGCTGAACTGAAACCCATATTCTTTACTGACATATTCCCTGAAAGTTGATGAGGTTGAAGTTTGACATTTAAGCAAATGAGAAGCATCATTACTCACAGACAGCTTCCTGCTCTTGGGAGTCTGTGTCAAATTTGCAAAACAGATTAGATTGCCCCTCCACCCCATCGTATGTCATTTTATGCAGAGTGGCGGGACAAGAAGTCACATTATTCATTCAAGATAAAGAGGCAACATTAGGGATGAAGGTGAAATACCACAGCCCAGGCAGCAGATGTAGTCACTGACCCTTCAGGTCCACTTACCACTTGTACTTTCATGTAACTGACTACTTGGAAAATCTCAACCTTGTTGAACTTGCAAAGAGAATGTAATCAATTAGAAGTCATTACTCCCACAGTGTCCTTTTGTGAACAGAATGACAACATCACTATCTTACTGCCTATTTTTCTGCTCTCCATGGTACCTCTCTCATTATATATCCTCTCCATCATCAGAAGCTTCTTTCCCAAGATAAGAAGCAGTTTCTTAGAAAAAATGTTGACAAAAGTCATTCAAAATAAGGCAAAAAATTAGTCTACATGCAATTTCATGATTATACACATGCTAATAAAAACATGTGTGTGTGTGCTAAGTCACTTCAGTCGTGTCCGACTCTGCACCCTATGAACCATAGCCCACCAGTCTCCTCTGTCCATGAGATTCTCCAGGCAAGAATACTAGGGTGGGTTGCCATGTCGTCCTGCAAGGGATCTTCCTGACCCAGGGATCGTACCCATGTCTTTTGGGTCTCCAACATAGGCAAGCAGGTTCTTTACCACTAGCAGCACCTGTGAAGCCCAATGAAAACATACACATGTCTGATTATAGAATTATAAGTCTTAGAAAGGAAGGTGATTCTTAGTGGAGGTAGTGTTTTTCCACTATCTTCACAATTATGTCACACATAACCTATTCCTAAATATATCTTGTACTTTAGCCAAGTAGCTGCATTCAATTATTTGACCAGTACATCTTGGGCAATGCTTGTTATTGTTCAGACGCTCAGTCCTGTCTGACTCTGCGACCCCATGGACTGCAGCACACCAGGATTCCCTTTCAACGTCTCCCGGAGTTTGCTCAAGCTCATGTCCATTGAGCTGGTGATGTCATCCAACCATCTCATCCTCTGCCATCCCCTTCTCCTCCTGCCCTCAATCTTTCCCAGCATCAGGATCTTTCCCAATGTGTTGGCTCTTTGCGTCAGGTGGCCAAAATGTTGGAGTTTTAGCTTCAGCATCAGTCATAGAGCAATGCTTTGTTTTTAAAATTCCTGTGTTTGTGGGGAGAAGGTTCTTGGGAACACTCAAGGGAATATATTTTTATGTCATTCTTACTACTCCTTGAGTAGAAACTGGATGGAGAGACAGGTTCTAGTCAGTTCAGGTTTTAAATATCTGAAGGAAATGTTACTTCTGCATTCAATTATATGATTTTCACCTGAAGTGCTTTTGTCTTCCCTGTTGTCACCTTCATATGAAAAATGAAAGAACATTCAACAAATAACATCAGTCCAGCTGTGCATCTCACTTCCTGTGTGGCCATTAGCCAAACTGTCAAACTCTCCAAGTCTGTTTTTTCCAATTAAAAATTATGGTTTATAATTACTGACTTGACTCAGACATAGAGAACAGACTTATGGTTGCCAAGGGGGAGAGGGTTTGAGGGAGGAATGGACCAGGAGTTTGGGTTTATCAGATTCTAACTACTGAATATAGATGGATAAACAACAAAGTGCTACTGTATCCTATGATAAACTATAATGGAAAAGTTTATGAAAAACAATGTATTGATTTGTGTAACTTAATCACTTTGCTGTATAGCAGAAATTAACACAACATTGTAAATCAACTATATTTGAATAAATTACACTTATAAAAAAAAAGCAAAATGAAAAACAATTCCTGCCTTGTAGAAATCCTATGAAGATATATGAATATCCTATATATAGAAGACTGCACATATGTATTTTTTTCTGGACACAGTATACACCAAATGCCAATTTCTATCCCTTCATTCTCACTAGAAATCTCTCCCTGGTGTTGTCAGTAGTCATCCTCGGCCTCCATGACCAGTCTGCAGTTTTGCCAAGTCTTCATGGCCTCTATTCTGGTGTTTCCCTCAACTGAGTGTTTTCCTAGAAGCTGTTAGAAACATGACACTGACATACCCACCCAGCTCCACCCACTCACCCCCATCAGATGTGTATTGCATCATACTAACTGTTTAACATTGCCTTCCCACCTCTGTGTGAAAGTCATTCCTAACCATCACAGTAAGTTTCTCTTGGTTTACAATTGGATACATTAGGTTCCATTCACTCAGAGTTTTTGAAGTATTAGTTGGCAGGTCTATCTGTATTGATGTTTTAAATAGCATGCACACACATAATATGTTGACTTAAAGCACACTGCCCATTAAGAAATGTATCCAATAAGAGTTAAACTAAATTGGGAAGGTGGAATGGGAATACATGTAATAGGATTGCTTCTTACCGAGCTGCTAATCGTATGCCCTAGACATGGCAATGGCAAAGTTTCAAAGTTGCAAGTTTCTGTTGCTCCTAAGTCTGAGACCTTTCCTTTCTGCTTATCCTAAAGCCCATCTCAGCTCTGTGGGTCTTTTAGAACCCACCTTTTCTTACACAGGAAGCAGAAAGAATTTAGAGATAATACATTACTCATCTCTGCTGAGACCCAACAGAAGTCATGAATAGTGACCATAAAAGGTAAGATTAGCTGCTAAACTTTAACCTTGACTTTAGTTACAGAATGCAAAGCATGCCTACCTGAAGAAGAATTAAACTGATACCCTCACATTTTTCCTAATATCATAACCACTTAATTTTACCGGGTAAAATAAATCATGTTTTTGACTTGAACAGAATCTCAGTGATAACTTTTTAAATGACTGTCTCATAGATAACAGCAGCATTTATCATGGGCAGACAGTAATGAGATAACATGTGCTACTGATAATTGAAATGGAATGGGTTCTTTGTGTATTTGAAAAAAAAATGATGAGTAAAGTGAAATAAATGAAAATAATACCAACTTATAAAAGAGGCTGAATCTAACACTCAAATACAAATATATGCCCTAACAAAATTTTTTTCTTGATTTTGTTAGGGCATATATATACACTTTTTATGTTTATGTGTGTTTTTATTATTTCATATTTTAGAGCATGTTTGCAAATCCTTCCATACTGCAATTATGTTAGCATTCCTAAGTTCCTGAATCTTACTCAGCTCCTCAGATTTCAGGAATATCCACCGGCGTTATTTCCTTGTGAGAGATCATCTTTTCATCCTTCTTCTTCTAGAATTCTGACATACCTCCCAACCTTAGGGATGCTGGCTCTGTTGGCTCACTGGTGAGGTCCAATCAGTGACAGGTGACAGGTGAAATGAAGGGCATTAAAAAAAAATTCGTTTATCTTTTCTTTTAATTGAAGGATAATTACAATATTGTGTTAGTTTCTGCTGTACAACATAGTTAAGCAGCTATATGTATAGTTATATATTCCTTCCCTCTTGAATCTTCCACAACCACCCCCACCGCACACCTGTAGGTCATCACAGAGCACCAAGATGAGGCCCCTGTGCTTTGCAGCAGGTCTCCATCCTCTGTTATATATGGCAGTATATACATGTCAGTGCTGCTCTCCCAGCTCACCTCCCCGCCATGTGTTCTTGCCCATTCTCTCCATGGCTCTCTTCCTGCCCTGCAAAGAGGACCATCTGTATCACCTTTCTAGATTTCATGCATATGCACTAATATATGACATTTACCTCTTCCTGACTTAATTCACTCTGGTTGTCAGACTCTTTGTTGTTTAGTCACTGAGTCCTCTCTACTCTTTTTACAACCCCATGGACTATAGCCCACTAGGCTCCTCTGTTCATGGAATTCTTCAGGCAGGAATATTGGAGTGGGTTGCCATTTCCTTCTCCAGGGGATCTTCCTGACCCAGGGACTGAGTGCACATCTCCTGCATTGCAGGTGGATTCTTTACCACTGAGTCACCGGAGAAGCCCAAGTACAGATCCATCCAAACTAAAGGGTATTATTTCTCTCCAACTCCTCTTCTCATTGCAAAGGAAAATAAAGAAAATTTATTGAGAATACCAGGTCCTGGAAGCTAGGTTCCACCATGAATATATGTATTTCCTTGATGCCTCATGACAAACATAACAAGGAGGTGAATAGCTTTGATTTACAAATGAAAAACATGAAATTCAGAAAGGTATTCTCCTTGTACCAAAGTTTAGCCAGACAGTAAGCATCAGCACTAGGTTTCCAATATGGATTGATCAGACTCCATGGCCCACCCATGTTCCATTATTTCCTCCTGCCTTTGTCCCATATTTCTAATCCTGACCAAGAAAAATAAAAGAAAATAGAGAATGAGAATGCTACTGAGGTGGGTGCCCTGCAGACGATTTATGGAGCTGTGCTGGCCGGCTGCCACGCTATTCCTCTGCTAGACCACAGTCCTTCAGGTCGGAGGATGAGCTCATTTGATAAGCTAACCAAGGTCAGGCTAGGGTTACTTTGCAAGAGAAAATTTCAAGGTAAAATAGGAGCTGCCAAAAATGCTTTTGCCTGTTCGGGGGGGTAAGGGTGGGGCGGAGTGTGTGACTTATTGGATAAATATTAGATAATTGTGACCAAGGATTATTTTGTTACTGAAGGTGCTATCTCTAGACACAATTAAAGACCAAGGACCTAAACATTTACTATCTCAGATAATCCAAAGATCTTTTTCTTCCCTGTTTTCAAATCTTCTCACAAAATTTATTTTTCTTTTCATAGAAAATCATATTCTTATGGAACCATTTCAAAATCATAAGTTTTTATTGATTTGACTGAGTAGGTCAACATTTATTTCACATAGTAGTGTTCTTAGAGCACAGTGGTGTTGCACATGTCCAAAGAGGCCTTGCCCGTGGCATCATACATGAAATGACCTTTAGACACTGACAGTGGGCCACTTTGAGAGGCTGTTGGATGACATGCGTGACATACATGACCAGTCACTTAGATATCTGACTCAGGACTGAGTTTATTCATTTCATCTTTGTTCCTGATGAGAGATCATCTCTTAACCAAGTAAGTGGTTTGGATTTATATTTAAATAGCTTGAAATTCCTTTGTCATTGGAACTGTTTCCTTAGAAACAAAAACCAAAACTATTCAGAATGAATAAGTACTTTATTCTTGAAAATAATTTCAGATTATTACATTGAGTCTTTTACAGTAATTTGCTCTCAATATCACATACATATGAATGATGTTTGACATTGGTATATTATTTTACTCCTCAGAATACATTGTTACATATATTGCTTCACTTATTCTTCAGAACAATCTAATGAGGTAGGTCTTATTTAATGAAAATGTTAGGTCCCTGAAATGATTTGAATTCATTTTAAAAGTTTGACTACATGGAAACCTCCAGGTAATCTGTGTGAGCTTGGGAAAAGCTTGCCAGCTTCCTATATCCCGAAAAGCTGGAATAAAGATATTAACTCCCATTGTCTGATCTTCAGCTACGATGTCTTTGGCACCTGACTTTGTCAGCATTCTGAGTTCAGACACAAATTAACGAGATTTACAAAACTTGCACATTCATAAGTAAATAAATCCAACATCTTAATTGAAAATAAGAAGTTTCACAAGTCATAATACTTGAAGCTCTTTCAATTATCATGATCTCTTTCTGTAGACAAAACTATGTGAAGAGCTTTATTGGTCTGAAAAAGTAGGCTGTGCCATACTAGCAAATGAACCCTAAATTCTTATTGGTTTAGCATCACAGAAGATCATTTCTTATCGGTTTGACATCTAACGTGGCTTGAAGAGTCCCTCATGTCCAATGACTCAAGGTCCAGATGTCCTCTCTGTTCATGGACTGCCCCAGCATACAGCCTCTGTGAAGTTATCCTCCAGGAGGGGTCGCAGCATCCCCCCATTGCTCAGTATTCACACCCTGTGTTGTACCTTTTCATATCATGCCAGAAGTGATCTGGGTGACCAGCAACATACATACATAATTTATGCCAGTTTTCTAAGTATGGTGAATTTGTGCCTGAACTCAGAATGTTGATAAAAACCAGGTGCTAAAGACATGATAGCTGAAGGTTAGACAATGAGAGTATCCTTATCCTGCCTTCTTGGAATACAGCAGAAGTGACAGTATGTCACCTTCAAGGTTACATTATAAAAGATCATAGCTTCATCTTGGGTGTTCACTTTCTTGATCTTGGAATTCTTGCTCTGGATAAAGTAAGCTGCTTTGTTGAGAGCAACTCATGTGTTAAGAAACTGAAATATCCAGCCAACAGCCACATAGGAAACATGGTCTGCTAACAACAACCACATGCATGATCTTAAAGTAAATCCTACAGCCAGATTGAACCTTGAGATGATGCCAACAACATCCTCCCCTGCCCTCACCAGCTTGACTTAATGACAGATTCTGAGACAGTATCTAGCTAAGCTTCTTGCAGATTCCTGACCTTGTTGAAGCTATGAGATAATGTTTGTTGCTTCAAGTTTTTATTTTTTTTAAAATCTGGGGTTAAGTTGTTTTACAGCCTCTTTGTTGTCATGATTGGAGAAGAGTGAGCTGGAAAATGCACAATGGCTCTTAACTATCATTGCCAAAAAGCAATACATGCTGCTCAAGCTCCTAACCCTCTGAGCAAATCCAATCCCATTGTATCAACCTACCTGCAAGTGCTGCTGAAACGTTTAACAGTCTCTGTCACAGGAACCAGACAAAGTTGTTAAAAGTACTTAAACTTGCATAGTTTTAGAACAAGAGAACTTAGAGGAATCGAGCACATAATGGCAAAAGGCTAAGATGAGCTGGTAGATATTTCCTCACCACATTTTGGATCTCTGGCAATAGAAGTAACATATAGTATTGGGAGATTTTGTGCCAGTTACTGTAGTAAGAATTCAGGGTCCAAAGATAGTAGAAATCAAGGAACCTACACACTAGGTGAAGAGACAAATAGATTCACAGATAATCCGAATATAAGGTGTCAAGTGCTCTGACAGATGAGTTACAGCATGCTGTCAAAGCACGTAGGAAGGACACCTAGTTCCCTTTAGGGGATTAGAGAGAGGTCCAGGAGAAGATGACTCCTACGCTGAGTTTTAATGCAGGAATTCACATCAAACAGGTGAAGAAAATTGAGAAAGGTGTTCTAGGCAGAGGAAACAGCAAAAGCAAAATCAGAGAGGCGTGAAATAGCATAAGCATGCAGAGAATGTTAAGCGACTGGGTAAGCGCAGATGAGGAGAGGCTAAGGATGGAACTGGGGCGGTAGATACGGGCCGGGTTACGCAGTGCAGCGGGTCTCACCTTCTCTGAGACTGCAGCTTATAGGGGTCCTTCAGGGACTTTAAGGCGGGTGCTGTCACTGAGAGACTCGGGAAGGTTTTCACACTGGAGTCTGTGTCCTGTTTGCGTGCATATGTGCTCAGTCACTCAGTCGTGTCTGACTCTTTGTGACCCCATGGACTGTAGCCCGCCAGGCTTTTCTGTCGGTAGGATTTTCCTGGCAAGAATACTGGAGGATACCTGGTAAGAATACTCCGGGGTATTTTCCCTACCCAGGGATGGAACCCGCATCTCCTGCATTGCAGGCGGATTCTTACCATTGAGCCACCTGTGTCTTGTCTGGGGCTCTCTTAATCAAACCTGGCTTCCCTGGTGGCTCAGAGGGTAAAGTGTCTCCCTGCAATGCAGGGGACCCAGGTTCAATCCCTGAGTTGGGAAGATCCCCTGGAGAAGGAAATGGGAACCCACTCCAGTATCCTTGCCTGGAAAATCCCATGGACAGAGGAGCCCAGTAGGCTACAGTCCATGGGGTCGCAAAGAGTCAGACACGACTTCACTTTCACTTTTCATTTTAATCGAGCCTACTTTGATTAAAAAAAAACCTGATAGTTGAATGCAATCAAAATTCTTCTAAGTGACTTTCCATATGCTCCCTAAGATATAACAGGAGAAAGTGAGAAAATGAAGAAAGGGGTAAAGAAAAGAAGAGAAAAGATGAAGATTAAAATATAGGGACTAATGTTACTGTGTTTGCTTTGCTGAACATTTAAATTTGAGAAGAAATTTCTCTTTAAAATATTTTTTCATATTTCTTTCCTGAAAGATCCACATGCCAGTCTCTTGTGTCATAGTTCTATTAATATTTTCCAATATTCTATACAGCTTTTCACTAAAATTATTTTCATATTAACTTGTTTTGGAGGTTTCAATGGGTCACCATGCTCCCAGCCATCCATCACTTTAAAGTTTAGATCATTTTTTCACCTCACACTAAAACCCAAAAGATGACAAATTTGAGATCTAATGAAAATTTTTATTTTCCAACTAAATTCCAAATTTTTTACTCCAGTTTACTTGCAACTTTCTAAATATGCTCATTTGAAAATTTGCTTTATATGGCATTGTAATCATTCCAGTAATCAATGAAGATAATACATTGACACTAGGTCAGCCTTTAGGGAATTATAGGAAACACATCTTTACGTGTTGACATGGTAACACTTCAAATTTCTAAAACTGTAGTCACTATGAAAACTTTTTTTGCTATTCCTAACTCACAAGGGAAATACAGCACAGATGACAACCTGTAATATCCCTTTCTAGATTTTCAGGGAATGTTTGTTCCTACTCCGTGACTTTAAGGTGAATTTATGAGGCAAACACATGTGGAGCCTTGATTTTACTATTTTATTGTCAGAATTGGAGTCACAAAACCAGTATCTATAGTAATTTATTTCATAAATTCAGAATGAATTTGATGAGTCATCCACTTTGGTAGAGAACCATATTATTGTAAATACCATTTTGAAGGCAACTTATCTTTCTTAAAATGTACAGATTGAGCTAACCTTTCTCACAGAAGTAGAGAGGTGTGGTTAATGCTTATTAACCATTTTGTCATTGGGTGAAACTGAGTCAACATTTCATTGTAAAAAATAGCTAAAACTTGATCTCCCCAATCAGAATACTTAATACAAAGTTTCTCAAGTTTAGAAAGCTGAAAAACAAATTCATTAAAACATCTCACCAACTGGTGTAGGAAAAAGATTTCATAATTGTTGGGATGTTTATGTGCTTGGGCTTGATTTATATTATATTTCAGCCACAGGAAGCCTGGAAAGCCTTGTTCTTTGAAATCATCAGAGATGGTGATGGTGACTCATAGATTCCTGAAAGTCAGTAAGATTATCTTAGTTTATAAATTTATGTGTTTTCTTCCCCAGACATGATCACTGACTGCAACTGGCCACTGACAGGAGGCCAAACTATCTCAGTGGAAAAGGGGAAAATAATAAGAATTTAAGAAGTTTAATACACATAAAAATACATGAGCACATGCACACACACACACACACATTTTGGGGATTGTATTACATGAATAATATGATTTTGATGTGCCCTATTTTTTCATGCAAGATTAAGAAGCTACCTTCCAAACTTTTAAAATGTCCAAAAATCTGGACATAAAGCCTTGACTTTCCCAAAGTCAAGAGATATTCTCAAATATCCCCTGAGTGAATGGATTAGACTTTAGGGAAGTTAAAAAATAAATACACTAGCGGTGAAGATGTCTTGATTACATTCATGTAAGAAGGAGCACCCCTTACGTGATTGCTCTTTTTAGCAAAATTTATATTCTTTGAACAGACTCAACATAGTCCTGTTTTAGGGTCTTCACAATTTCTAACCCCCTCTGGTTTGCTCCTGGCTGGTCCCTGCCCAGCTCACATTGTCACATCCTAAGAGATGGTCTCTAAGGAGGCATCTCGTTTTGCATCTCTACCCACAATGTTAGCGTCTTATTTTGTATCTGTATAGAACTTACTACTATTAGGAAATTTCCTGGTTGTACAGTGGTTAGGACCCTGTGCTTTCTCTGCCGAGGGCCTGGGTTCAGTCCCTGTTCAGGGAACCAAGATACCAGAAGCTTCATGGCATGCATAAAAATAATGATGATAATGATAAAATAAAAGAAGTTGTGATAGAAGGGGCAGACCTGAAAATTAAAGGAAAAAACATTTAAAAGAACTTAGTACTATTAGAAATGATACTGTTCATTGGCTCATTTTATTGTGTCCTATAAGTAATATATAAGTTCCAAGAGAGTAGTTCCTTTATTTCTCATTGGTGTAGGTGAGTCATTAGCATCTAGAACAGTGCCCGACACACAGCAATGAATTAAAGTATTAGATTTCCACCAGAAGAAATACTTTAGATATAAGCACATTTTAAAAATTAGGAATTGCAGATTTTAAATTTCTTCTATATACAATTTCAAAACAAACCTCAATCATTTGACTCATTTGGGATGATTTTGTTCAATATCTTGAGAACACACACATTAAAATAAATATTATATATGATTAGGGGAAACTATTTATAAAATCTCTCCCCATCACTCTAATTCTATTGACAATACCAGGAAGATTATTTTGCTCTCCTCTTGAGGAGCAAATGAGATTTACAAGCATATTCAAGAAATATGCTTTCAAATAGCATACTGTATTCCTGCAATTACTGAGGAGAACATGTAATGTATAAAATCCGTAGTTAAAACCCACTTTGTTTCAAAGTGATTTTTAGTTTTTTATTTTTTATGTTTTCATAGAAGCCTAAGGAAATGTGTGACCACTTGTGTCCCAGATGGGATACGAGAGCTGAGACTGAATGTTGTCACGACCTCATGCTTTCTGTAAGAATAAAAGGGCTAAACATATCCCTGTATGAGCCCAAGATGATTCAGGAATGCCCGCAGAGCCTCAGATCTAGGAATCCTTTGTCATTTCCCTCCATTGATAGTGGCGATAGACTGCAGACAATGCAAAAAACAATCATATTTTCAGCTGGAGCCCAGGGGTAATGTTGGTAATAACTGGAGAGTTCCACATTCTTTTAATGTGGAACAAGAGAAATAATAAGCCCATTGACTAATTCTGGCCCTCAATTTCCTGAAATAGCCATCAAATTAAAAAAATTTGAAAACCAAAGCACAGTCTTGCCCAGAGATGGGAGACATTGTTAATTCTAGCAGACTTATGACCAACTCAAACAATATTATCAATATTTCTCATTACTGTGAATCAGTGAATTATAATAGAATTTACATGTTAGGATTTCAGGAGTTGTCATATTACCCTAATTAACTAGCTCTTCAACAAGAGCATTTGTCATCTGCCATCTAAGTTACTCCTAACAAGTGTGACAGGATGATTATTCACTCCTTTACCCAGGAAGTGGAATTTTGTATTACACGACTGCTCTGTGGTAGGTGCTTGAATAGACTGTGTTAGTGTGTTAGGTGTTGAATAAATTTGCATGGTATCACTTGGCCTTTCTCTTCCTGAGCAGGAAGTAAATATGCTGCTCTGTCCTGCATTTCCATTTTCCTTTGCCAGTGCCTCCATGCTAGTACGTAGAGAAAGTTGAAAAATGTGTGTGCAACTAAAGGAGAACACAAATATTAAAGGAGAACACAAATTCTCATGTACTTTCTCTTTTTTGAAACTCAACTGAAATGGACTTGAGTTTCAATGACTCATCAATCCTGCCTCAGTGATCTAAAGCTCATCTTAAGCTACCTGGACATAGGAGTTAAAGGAGTGAGAGCAAGAGTCAAGCTGGGTGCAGATTTTCTTTTCTAGTGAATGGAAGTTCATAAGACTTCTCTGAGAACCAAGTCACCATTAGCACCAGTGACAATATCTACAGAATCTTGAAATCATGCAAATATATTTTTCATCCAAATGGAGGCAAAGGCAGTGTAAGGAAGCAGAGGGCTTAGTCCAACTACAGCAGCAAAAGGTACACAAAATAAAGCAGCCTGGACCAACATACTGGCTTTCTAGGGCTTATCTAATTTGGAGCTGTTTCCTTTTCTTATTTCATTCAGCAAATATTTATTGAGCACCCACAACGTGTAATCTGTTCTATTACATTCTGTGGAGGAAATACAAAGTGAAGGAGGCACGGTCCTTACCTACAAGGAATTTCTAATCTTGGAGGAGAGACTGACATGTCAAAAATAGTCTGTGGTATGAGGGTTATTGGAGAAACACACGCTAAGTACTAGACCATAGAAACATAACTTTTAGATCTGATTTGGGGTAGGAAGTGGGGCTTCCCTGGTGGTTCCAATGGTAAAGAATCTGCCTGCCATACAGGAGACCAAATTTTGATTCTGGAGAAGGGGATGGCAACTCACTCCAGTATTCTTGCCTGAAGAATTCTATGGACAGAGAAGCCTGGTGGGCTACAGTCCATGGGGTCCCAAAGTGGCCGACATGACTAATCAACTAGTGTGTATGTGTTGAAGGAGCAGGGGGTGGGTAGGAAGGACCCTTTCCCTGAGGAGGTGGCATTTGAGGCTTTACTGACATGTGAGTATAATTGTGAAAAGTTCCAAAAAATGAAAAGAAAATACATCTAATTTGATGAAGTTTTATATATACACATAAATATAAAACTGTGCTGAAAACAGGCTTCCCTGGTAGCTCAGCTGGTAAAGAATCCACCTGCAATTCAGGAGACTCCAGTTCGATTCCTGGGTTGGGAAATCCCCTGGAAAAGGGACGGGCTATGCATTCCAATATTCTGGCCTAGAGAATTCCATGGACTATACAGTCCATGGAGTTACAAAGAGTTGGACATGACTGAGTGACTTTTACATGCTGAAAATATCATTCAAGGAATTTCAGTAAAAAACAGGCTTCCATTATTTTTTAATTTTAATTTCAAAGAATAGAGAGTTCAAGTAATATTTTTGATGCTTTGCATTGCTTTCATGATCTACTTTATTTTGTGGGTATCTGTGAAGTCTCCCCTATATTTTTATATCATGGTGGATTGGATTTTAAAAGTAATGACATCCCTTGAGTTTATTTTAAAATGAGTTCTGACAGACAGGAGCTTTTCTGGCGAAGATGAATCTGGGGCAAAGGTAAGAATGGGTTGAAGTTATGAGACCAGGCACTGGGAAGCCTATTGAGACTCTTCAAGAGACTCTTCAGGGAAGCGATTATGAGGATAAAAACAGGACAGTGGAATTGAATATGAAAAAAGAAACAAATATGAAACTTTCTGGAAAAGAAATCAGCAACTCAGAGATGTGGAAAATTGACGGGAACAGAAAAGAATCTTCTGATTAATAGAACTTTTTGGCCAATGAAAGTACAATGATTGCCTTTTTCTCAACATAGGCAGGACATAGAGAAAGAAAACCAGGCTTTGTGAGTAGAGGGATCATGGTGAATTTGCCAGCAGGTTGAGTTTGCATTGTCAGAGTAATATGCATATGAGCCTATCCAGCAGGAAGTAGGGCTGGATGACCCACATGCCTCTAACAATTAGTTTGCTACTCTGAGATAATGTTTTTCCTCTTTGTGGCTGTGCAGGCAACATATGCAGTTTATGTGAGAATTAGACTTCTGAAATAAAGTTTTCAAGGGAATGTAAACTTCTTAATGGGTACAGCAAATAGCGAGATCTTTTTTGCAACACTAAATTCTTTCGCTCAACAATATTTATTGTGTGTCTATAGCAACAAACTGGACAAAACTTACTCTTTTAGAAAGTTTATATTCTAATGGTGGTATTAAGGACATATTTTGACTGTTGAACCAATAGGATTTACTGATAGATTGCATGTGGGTGTGAAACAGTGGGGAGTCAATATTTTCAGGCCAAGTAGATGATGAGTAGTGTCAGGTGAGATTCAGAATCCTGGGCGATGTGTGAGTTAGATGTAGGGAAGGAGAGAGAGTCAAAATTTTGATGTCAGACAATCTAAATCTGAGACAGTATCTGTAGGTGTATTGTGAACATTTGAATAGTCAGGAGTTTAAGCAAAAAAGACAAACCAGGCAAAAAAAAAAAAAAAAACAACCCGAGATTTTGTAACCAATATCCTCTTTTATATCCTTTTTTTTTAAAGAAATGAGGAAAATTTTACTGAGAGAACTCTTAAAGATAAGAATTAGTAAAAGGGGTTGCTATATCTTCTTTTTTGTTGTTTTATTTTATAATGTAATATATCTGATTGGCAATGTTGTAATAGGTTCAGGTGTACAGCAAAGGGGCTCAGTTATGTGTATACATATATCCATTCGCCCCTAAATTCTCCTTTCATCCAGGCAGCCACATAAAGCAGAGTTCCTTGTGCTATACAGTAGGTCCTGGTGGTTATCCATTTTAAATACAGCAGAGTGTGCCTTGTCCATCCCAAACTCATTTTAACATATTCCCCACAGATAGGAAAAATGGTAGAAGGAAATGCACAGTGAATTAAAAAAAAAAATGTTCCTTACAGGTTATTTTACTCTTTTTTTTCCCTATATGAAATTATTACAGCTATACTTCCTTGAATCTTGAAAACAGTCACCCTGAACTGTACTTTCAAAAACAAAAACAAAAAACTGGGGAATGCGGTAAAAATTTCATTTTCAGTGCTCATGCGTGACTTACTGAGTCAAAAGTTTAGGGATGCTGACTGTAGAATCTCCATTTTAAATAGGACTGAATAGGAATTTCCTGTCACAGAAAAAAGTAAAGATGAGCCTCATTATTTGAGACCTCCTATTTTTGGAGGCCAATATGAAAGTCCTGTGCTTTTATATTTGACACAAGTTCGATTGTGTCAATAAAGATCTATCAGAGGAGAGAAGATAAAAGGACCTGCTTTCAAATGTGATTAGGCAGAAAAATAGCAACAACAAAAAAATGTGGCAAAAAAGACTAATAGGAGGGATTAAAGGAAGAAAAGGAAGGGTTAAATGTGTGGGAGCACCCACATTCCTCTCAGTGATAGCTTTGCAGTAATATTTTGTTATAACATTTTTAAGCAAGGTGTCAGTGTGTGCAGTGGCTCAATTTATTATTGTAGTAGCCAACACATGCTTACTGCTATGCATCTTTACCTAAATAGGACATTTCAGAAGTCTGGTACGACAGGCAGAATTCACTGCATATAGAATTACTATATGCAATTACATACATAATTACTATTTTTCTGCAACAACAGAAAAATTCTAGAAAAAGTAGAATTAGTAGTGCAAAGCATTTGTCTTTTCTAGTTTATAATTTTCTACATGGAGTTACTGTTTCAGGATTAAAACAAAATTTACTTCCTTTTACAGTCTATAAACCATTAAACATATATTGCCATGCATAATAAACATAGTCAATTATGTCATGGAAAGAATTGGATGGCTGCTATATAGATAAAAGGTGTTTGACCACACAAAAGTTCGGGTTCTGATTTAGATGTGTGGTGCTGATTTATTAAAGTATAAATGTCAGGAGTTATTGGTCACAGAATAGATAGTAGGGTTAGGTGACATTCTAAAAACATCAAAAACTTTTTGGCAATAACATTGAAAGGATAGGAACACTGAAAGGATAAGGATTAAGACAAAGAATAAACACTGTCTTCCAAGGACTTGTCTACACTAAGATTTTAGAAATGCAATTTTCACTGAAATGTCCTTAATCCTCTATACAGAACAGTTCAATGGTTCAGTCACTCAGTCGTGTCTGACTCTTTGCGACCCCATGGACTGCAGCACGCCAGACTTCCTTGTCCATCACCAACTCCTGGAATTGATCAAACTCATGTCCATTAAGTCAGTGATGCCATCCAACCATCTCATCCTCTGCTGTCCCCTTCTCCTCCTTCATTCAATCTTTCCCAGCATCAGGGTCTTTTCAAATGAGTCAGCTCTTCACATTAGGTGGCCAAAGTATTGGAATTTCAGCTTCAGCATCAGTCCTTCCAATGAGTATTCATGACTGATACCTTTCAGGATGGACTGATTGGATCTCCTTGCAGTCCAAGGGACTCTCAAGAGTCTTCTCCAACACCAAAGTTCAAAAGCATCAGTTCTTTGGTGCTCAGCTTTCTTTATAGTCCAACTCTCACATCCGTACATGACTACTTGTAAAACCATAGTTTTGACTAGACGAAATTTGCTGGGAAATTAATGTCTCTGTTTTTTATTATGCTGTCTAGGTTAGTCAAAACTTTTCTTCCAAGGAGCAAGCGTATTTTAATTTCATACCTGCAGTCATCATCTGCAATGATTTTAGAGCCCAAGAAAATAAAGTTTGTCATGATTTCCTTAGTTTCCCCATCTATTTGCCATGACGTGATGGGACCGGATGCCATGATCTTCATTTTTTGAATGTTGAGTTTTAAGCCAACTTCTCCCACTCTCCTCTTTCACTTTCATCAAGAGGCTTTTTAGTTCCTCTTCACTTTCTGCCATAAGGGTGGTGTCATCTGAGTATTTCTCCTGGCAGTCTTGACTCCAACTTGTGCTTCATCCAGCCCAGCATTTCTCATGATATATTCTGCATATAAGTTAAATAACAGGGTGACAGTATACAGCCTTGGTGTACTTCTTTCCTGATTTGAAACCAGTCTGTCCCATGTCCAGTTCTAACTGTTGCTTCTTGACTGGCATACAAATTTCTCAGGAGGCAGGTAAAGTGGTCTGGTATTCCCATGTCTTTAAGAATTTTCCCACTGTTTGTTGTGATCCACATAGTCAAAGGATATATGGAAACAAGGAGGAAATTATAAGACACTAACAAGGTCCATCCAATCCACTGTAGACAGATGGTTATGTACCCTTTTCTTCAATTCACTTGAATTTGCAAATATTCTACCTCCAAAAAGCAGGTGTTATAAAAATATTGTGAAGGATTTATAGGACTTGAGGTATATTTGGCTACAATAGGTTAGGGAAGGTATAATTTTATTTTGGACTATAATAAATTCTAGTTTGGAATATGTAAGTGCAATTATTTTCCTGAATCTTGCATATATATTGTACACATACGCAAAGACATGTGTATACTTACATGTATTTTAAGGAGTTATTAGCGGCATTACTTATAGATTATTTGGATTTCTAAATTCAATTAATAAACTCAAATTTAAAGCACATATTTTTACCCCAATAAAAATATATCGGATCTATTTATATCTTGGCTTTTGTTAAGAAAGCCATTATCTTCAACTTTCCGGCAACTAGATCCTACAAGTTATTATTTTCTGTAAGATAAGTATTGATTGATAAGACTTTTAAAGCTCATTTGTTATTAAATCTGTCTTCCTCTTTTATAGGCAATCTCTAAGTACTCTATGTTACTCTGTAAACCCTGGATACAACACAGGGATAGATGTTGTAGTTCTTCTGCTTATTTTTCTATTCAATATTATAGTTAAGTGTTGAAAGTTCTGTTTTCGTTGCTGTTCAGTCATTGCTTGTCTGACTCTTTGCCATAGATTGCAGCATGCCAGGCTGCCCTAACCTTCACTATCTCCCAGAGTTTGCTCAAATTCATGTCCATTTAGTTGGTGATACTGTCTAACCATCCCATCCTCCACCACCCTCTTCTCCTTTTTCTTCAGTCTTTCCCAGAATCAGGATCTTTTCCAGTGAATCAGATCTTTGCACCACATGGTCAAAGTATTGGAACTTCAGCTTCAACATTAATCTGTCCAATGAATATTCAGCAATAATTTCCTTTAGGATTGACTGGTTTGATTTCCTTGCAGTCCAAGAGTCTCTCCAGCACCACAATTCAAAAGCATCAATTCTTCGACACTCAGGTTTCTTTATGGCTCATCTCTCACATCATACATGACTACTGGAAAAGTCATAGCTTTGACTATATAGGCCTTTGTCAACAAAATAATGTCTCTGCTTTTTAATACACTGTCTAGTTTTGTTAGCTTTCCTTCCAAGGAACAAGCATCTCTGAATTTCATGGCTTCGGTCACCATCTGTGGTGATTTTGGAGCCCAAGAAAATAAAATCTGTCACTGTTTCAACTTTTCCTCTTCTGTTTACCATGAAGTAATGGGACCAGGTAGCATTGTGTGATTATAAGAAAACATGACCTGTGCTGATTTAAGGAGTGAAGAAAGTTTAATGAAGGTTTCTGATAATGATTACAAGGTTGTAGGGACTGATATTTTTGGTCATGGAGTACTATTTTCTTGCAAGAGAAGGTCAGCATTTTGCCTGGATCCTGATGTTCTCCAGAGATCTAATTTGGGTGATGAGCTACTGTTTAATGAGTGCAAATTAATTCTGAGTAATAGAATATTCATTCATTTATTCATTAAATGAGTGTATATTTATTGACAGGCATTCTTCTAGAAGAAACAAAGATCAAAAAGATACCATCATTGTCCTCAAGGAGTTAACAGTCTCCCAGAAGGACAGAAATGCAATGTGTAGAAGAAAAAGGCCATGGGCTCTCTACCGTTAGAGAAGTAAGAACAATGTACTGAATACGTGTGCATGCAAAGTCACTTTAGTCGTGTCCAACTCTTTGTGACCCTATGGACTGTAGCCCACCAGGCTTCTCTGTCCATGGGATTCTCCAGGGAAGAACACTGGAGTGGGTTGCCATGTCCTCCTCAAGGCGTTCTTCCAGACCCAGAGATCAAACCCGTGTCTCTTATGTAGCTTGCATTGGCAAGCGGGTTCTTTACCACTAGCACCATCTAGGAAGCCCCACTGAATATAAGATATGTGTATAAAATTAGCTCAGTGGAAACATTAACACAAGAGACTGGGGCAGCTGGCAGTGACGGACAAGAGGGACAAAAGACAAACCAAAAACTGCTATTGATACGGGGTGAAACCAAACTAAATTTTTGCCACCTCAGAATCACAGAACGGTCTTGGTCCTTAATAATCTGTTGTCCCTGTACTCCATGTAGCAAACCTTAGGGTTTTTCTCCCCTCTGGCAAATGACAGTCTATGGAGAAATTCCCATTGCTTCCATCCCATCCTCCTGCTCACCTATGAGTCTTGGTCAAAGTATCATTATCTACAAATTTCTCATCCAGTATAATAGTTTGGTTGTTCATTATTACTTTCTTTTAAATGGATTAAGTAAATAAATAAATCCTTTTCAGAATTCTCTGCTGGTCCAGAGGTTTGGACCCTATGCTTCCACTGCAGGAGGTACAAGTTCGATTTGAGGTCAGAGAACTAAGATCCTGCATGCTGCATGGTGCAGCAAAGAATAATAATACTATAACAAAGTAATAAAAGTAAATAAATGTAAACAAACCCTTCAGTGTTAGCATCATTAATTTTATCAATGTTATCAATTAACATCTTATCAATGTTAATTTTATCTATTTTATTAATGATTCTAAAACTACAGAGTTAATTCTGTTAACGTTAATGCTATTGGCTTTCTTTGCTTGTTCTTTCTTCTCTGTTCCTGACTTCAGACTGGTTCTCAACTTGCTCCACCTCAGCAGTGGAACAGAAATGAGTGAAAAATCTTAAGCTTGTCGTCTGCCTCTGTAGCATCAGGCAAAGTTTTATTTTTTCATAACAGATTTAAAAAGCATACTCTAAGTAAGTTTTTCTTTCATTTGTTTAAATCCTCTTTATTTCTCGAGGTCCTAAATAGTTGAGTTATGAGGACAGTATCTCCTACATTTGTATTATTAATTTAGTATTATTAAGAACAAGAGTAGACCGTAACAAATCTGAGAATGAGAGTTTCTATAATTAACTTCAATGTTTCAGTTTTAGTTTTTTGCAATAGCTTTAGGACACATACAGTATAATTGAAAACATTGTTTATTTGCAAGCTCATATATTTAAAATCCTAATAGGAGAAAATATTTTGTGTTTCTGAGTATTTAAATGACTTCCCTCTTAAAAGGATTAATGCTTCGTTATTGAAAAACAATAGTTAAAGAAGTGGAATTTATTTTAAACATGTGCTTTTATATTACAACCAATCTTGTCATCTGGAAACACTGATCATTTTAGTGGAATTTTGAAAATGATTTAATATATAACTGTGGACATTTATTTTAAAATTTCAGATCAGAAAATATATCTGACATGGTAACTATTCTTTAACTATGTGTTATTCCTACTTCACTGTGATCACTATTGGACTTAAAATATTGATACTGAAGTCTAATTTTATAATAAACATGATGAACAAAGTCATGGAAACTTGAGATTTACTTTGGAAGAGTCTATTCTGTTCTGTCAAACTTCCCAATATTCTGTTTCTATAAATTTGATATTTAATTATGTGGTTTTGTCACCAAGTGGCTGAAAGTATGACTTTTGGGACACAAAACAATGAGATATCAATGACGGTCCTTTATCACGAATCTAGTGTTTTTTGAATGACAGAGACATTGGCCTATCGCATATCTAAAACACAATAAAAATATGGCTGTTAATGAAAATATAGTTATATGGAAAGATAAAATTAGAAAAAATTAAACATGGAGTGATTAATATAAAATATTTAAAAATCTAATAATGAAGACACAGATTTTGTTATCTCTAATCATATTTTCATATTTTATCACCAAAAACACTGCAGAAATGGTATTTACAAAGCTATGCACTTTCAGAATAAAGGGCAAAAGAGAAGAATGAATGGGGAAAAGACCTAGTAACAATATAGAACAGAAATAGTAAAGGAAGATAAAATGATATGTAAGTAGGATATTGACTTTTTAAAATACATAAATATCACAATATAAGACAAATCAGGAAGGGAAACATCACACACAAACATAAACCAAAATAATGAAGTGAAAGGAAAAGCATACCAAAATAACTTGAAGACTGATTTAAAGCTTGAAATATATTTATGTGATGGGATCATGAAAAAGTGCTGTATCAAATTGTTCTAGGTATCCAAGGAAGATAAAACCGAGTAAATGGGGAAAAAATGACTTAAATCAGAGAGAATCAGAGTAGCTGAAATAGGCATAGGAAGAATACAGAAGATAAAAAGATGCACAATCTCTACAACTCAACAATGTGGAAAATGTCAAGACTTTAAAATTTCACTACAGCATAGGGATCTGTAATAGATACCTGTTGCTTTTCCCATATCAGCACTAGCTTTACCTTTAGAAAACCATTGTTTGCCACTCCATGTAAATATGGTGGAGAGAGGGAAGAGACTGCCAATCACAGTATGCCCGCTCTCAGAGTCAGAGCTCAGTCGTGTCCGACTCTGTGTGACGTCACAGACTGCAGCACGCCAGGCTTCTCTGTCCTTTACCATCTCCCAGAATTTGCTCAAACTCATGTCCATTGAGTCAGTGATGCCATCCAACTATCTCACCCGGTATCCTCCCCTTCTCCTCCCGCCTTCAGTCTTTCCCAGCATCAGGGTCTTTTCCAAAGAATCAGCTCTTCTCATCAGGTGGCCAAAGTATTAGACCTTCAGCTTCAGCATCCTTCCTTCCAATGAATATTCAGGACTGATTTCCTTTAGGATGGACTGGTTGGATCTCCTTGCAATCCAAGGGACTCTCAAGAGTCTTCTCCAACACCACACTTCAAAAGCATCAAGTCTTCTATGCTCAGCCTTTTTCAGGGTCAGAGACACAAGGGCTAATCATTATCCATCCCCACCACCATGTTTAGTAAAGGGACAATATTTTGATCCAAATGGAAATAGAGTTTTTCTGTTGGATTTTACATATGACTTATAGGAGGTAAAGAAACTTTTTATTTTTTTAATCTGAGATTTTGCTACTAGGAATGATTAGACCTAAAGATGCCTAAGATCTTTCCTTGGTAACATAGAGAAAAAATCAACAATAGCAGAAGAATTAGACCAGTTTCCACAGATAGAGATCGAGAGATGGAAAGAACCCTAAAGATATTCGTTGGGCTCTGTAGACCTAATTAGACCACTCCTTCCCATGCACATGAACTTTATTTGTTTACACTTACTAGATTTGGGTGGTTGCACTGCAAAGTACTGATTAAAACAGGTTGTTTTACCACAATGAGATACCATTTCATACCAGTCAGAATGGCTGCTATCCAAAAGTCTACATGCAATAAATGCTGGAGAGGGTGTAGAGAGAATGGAACCCTCTTACACTGTTGGTGGGAATGAAAACTAGTACAGCCACTATGGAGAACAGTGTGGAGATTCCTCAAAAAACTGGAAATAGAACTTCCATATGATCCAGCAATCGCACTCCTGGGCATACACACCGAGGAAACCAGAATTGAAAGAGACACATGTACTCCAATGTTCATTGCAGCACTGTTTATAATAGCCAGGACATGGAAGCAACCTAGATGTCCATCTGCAGACGAATGGATAAGAAAGCTTTGGTACATATACACAATGGAGTATTATTCAGCCATTAAAAAGAATACATTTGAATCAGTTCTAATGAGGTGGATGAAACTGGAGCCTATTATACAGAGTGAAGTAAGCCAGAAAGAAAAACACCAATACAGTATACTAACGCATATATATGGAATTTAGAAAGATGCAAATGATGACCCTGTATACGAGACAGCAAAAGATACACAGATGTATAGAACAGTGTTTGGGACTCTGTGGGAGAGGGTGAGGGTGGGATGATTTGGGAGAATGGCATTGAAACATGTATGTTGTCGTATGTGAAACAAATCACCAGTTCAGGGTCGATGCATGTTATAGGATGCTCGGAGCTGGCGTGTGGGGATGACCCAGAGGGAGGAAAAAGAGAGGAGGGGGGTGGGAGGGGGGTTCAGGAGGGGGAACTTATGTACACCCGGGGAGAATTCATGTCAATGTATGGCAAAACCAACCAATATAATATTGTAAAATAATTTGCCTCCAATAAAAAATTAATTAATTAATTAAAAAAATTAAAAAAAAATAAACACAATATGTGATACATATACAAAAAAAAAACCAGGTTGTTTTAATCCCAACCCACATCATACAGACAGAGAAAATGAAAATTAAATTAAAAAAAAAGGATAAAATGGAGAAGGAATGTGAGAAGCTCTGTCTATATTTTCTGACATGGTTTACACTTGTCAGAGATTTAAGTTTATGTAGAAGAATGAAGATGATACGCATGTAGCCTGGGTGGTCCTCCAGTGAGCCCTAACTAAACAGGTCAAGGAGTATGCTGTGCCCTCAGGAACCACAAATCTATATTTGTGACTAATCGTACTGTAACATGACCAATGTATCTGATTATCCCTAGAAACCTAACCTCACCATAATGTCAATAATTCTACCTCTAAGTTAATCTAACATTAATTCCATAACTAATTCTGATCATAGTCATAATCCAATCACTCCTAAATTTGACTTGAAAAGCAACTATAAAACAAACAAAAAGTACCTCTCAACAAAAGCCAACCATGAAGCTAAACCTAATGGCATCTCTAACCCTAACCTTAACCACAAAACTAAAATTAACCCCAATTTGATCTAACAGTAACTGCATTGTTGTTATTGTTGTTCAGTTGCAAGTTGTGTCTGACTGTTTGTGACCCAGTGGACTGCAGCCCTCCAGGCTCCTCTGTCCATGGAATTTTCAGGCAAGAATACTGGAGTGAGTTGCCATTTCCTACTCCAGGGGATCTTCCCCACCCAGGGATTGAATGCACATCACCTGAGTCTCCTGCATTGGCAGGCATTTTTACCATTGAGCCACCTGTGACTTAGACCTAGCTATAATTCTAATTCTATCCCCAGTCATATCTCTAACCACAACCTTAACACAACAAATCTTAACCATACAAAACTCTAAAATTCTACCTAGAACCCTAATTCTATTCCTATCAATAACCCCACCCTATGGGGTCCATGGGGTCCCAAAGAGTCAGATATGACTGACTGAACTGATCAATAACCCTAACACTAAAACAAACCCTAAACCTTATCTCTATCCCTAATACAACATACAGCCACATATTTAACACTAACCTTAAATTTCATACTAACTTCAAACGCACCTTTAACCTAAACCTTAAACATTAACCCTGAGCCTCTCTTTCATCTTGCATCAAATTCTAAAAGTAACATTAAACCTAATTCTTACCCTAAACTTAAAATTAACCCTAGTACTATCTTTAACTCAGCCCTAACATTAACCCCAAGGCTACCTCAAACTCTAACACTAACCCAAATCCTGCCTCTAACCCCAACTCTAATTCCAAACCTGGCCCATAATTATTTTAGCACTCATGAGTGCTCTGTGCATCACTGCTTGGCCTGCCTATCTTCTGACTTTCCTCACTGCATTTTGATATTGAATCATGAAACAGCACAGTGGGATTTTGGTCTGAGAACTATTGCTGCTGCTGCTGCTGCTGCTAAGTCACTTCAGTCGTGTCCGACTCTGTGTGACCCCATAGACGGAAGCCCACCAGGCTCCCCCGTCACTGGGATTCTCCAGCAAGAACACTGGAGTGGGTTGCCATTTCCTTCTCCAATGTGTGAAAGTGAAGTCGCTCAGTCGTGTCCGACCCTTAGCGACCCCACGGACTGCAGCCCACCAGGCTCTTCCATCCATGGGATTTTCTAGGCAAGAGTACTGGAGTGGCTTGCCATTGCCTTCTCCAGAGAACTATTAATACTACCCATGATTTGCTCTGTTGGAAGTGGACACAGCAGAGAAAACAAGCTAACAAAAAAGAAGTTTAGTGGGGTAGGGTGGGTTAAAGGCTGATGGAATTGAAAAGGCTAGGATACATCTCACAGATACCTGGATCCAGAGGTCTCAATGCTGCCATCAGGATCTGTTCTGTTTCCATCTTCAAACTCTAATCTCTTATCCATTTGCTTTTTTCCTAAGTTTCTGTGACACACTTGGATCAACTCCCGGGGAAAAAGTCATTTTTTTTTCTTCTTGCTTAAGACTAAATCCCAGGATTAATTTAGATTGAACATTGTTGACTTTGCCTTTGGGTCAGGTTGTCGTCTTAACCATCATAAATAACATGGCATGATGCTCCAGTTGGCCAATTATGAATCTCATGCCCATTTCCAGGAGTATGACCAATGCCACTGGATGTACTTGTATGAAATGCAGGAGCCTGTGGGGGTTCTCCACAAAAGAAAAATCAGGTAACTATTAACAGGAGAAATAGAAATGAATGTTGGATGACAAAAAGCACAAATGTCCACCAAAATTTTTGAGAAAGAGTTCCATTTGATTATCATTTAGCTCAAATTCCTAATTTTAGGAAAAAGGATATTGTAGGTTTGACTTTTTTGTTTTTTTTTTACACAACACATCACAAAATTAAGGATGTTCACTATCTTGAAAATTTGGAGACTAGTAAAAGACGCTTAGAAAAGAAAAGATTGAATACTTTCAAATGTTAACAGTGGCCTTCTATCTTGGGTAATATAGGTGCTTCCTGGGGAAAACTGACTCATGAATTTCTTTTTTCTCTATTAATAATTCTTTAATACTACTTTTTTTGTTTTATCTCCTTTCTTTTTCTAATCTATCCACTAGTAAATATGTTCAAATTTATGTACTAAATTGATTTTTCCTCATATTACATTCTATCAAAAAAGCAATGAGAAAGTAAATACAAAACAAAATCATGCTTTTAAGGATATCTCTTATATGCACTTTAAAATAATCACATTTGTTTTACTCTAAAAAGCATTAACAAGAAGAGGTAACCTGAGGATAATTTAAAGCTAGGGAACAAAATATTCACTGTAATTGATTATGTGAGAAAAATATTAAAATTCCAGGTTTCTCCCGTGTTTGTGTGAATTAAATGAAAAATTCATAAGGGAAAGATTTAATCAGTCAGTCAAAAATCTAAATCCATCAAAACATTATGCACTGCATACTATCAATTTGTTTGGGACTTGAATGAATACATTTTTTAAAAAACCTACATTTTGCACTATGAATGTGAATGAGTACAGGCATATCTCATTTTACTATACTTGCTTTATTTTACTTCTCAGATATTACATTTTGTTTCTAAAAAGTTCAAAATTTATGGCAACCTTGCATCAAGCAAGTCTAGCAACACTGTTTTTCCCAACAGCATGTGTGAAATTTGTGTCTCTGTGTCACATTTTGATAATTCTCACAATATTTCAAACTTTTTGATTACTATTATATTTTTATAATGATCTGTGATCAGTGATCTTTAATGTTACTACTGTAGCTATTTGAGGGCACCAGGAACCACAGCCATGTGAGATAGCAAATGTGATCAATAAATGTGTGTTCTGACTGCTCCAATGACTGGCTGTTTCCCCATCTCTCTCTTGCTCCTTGGGCTTGCCTATTTCCTGAGATGCATCAATATAGAAATTAGGCCAGTTAATAACTCAAAGTGGCCTCTAAGTGTTCAAATAAAATGAAAAGACATATGTCTCTCACTTTAAATCTAAAACTAATAATACTAAGCTTAGTGAGGAAGGCATGCTGAAAGCTGAGATAAGTCAAGAGGTAGGCCTTTTGTGCCAAACTGTTGGCCAAGTTGCAGATGCAAATGGAAAGTTCTTGAAGGAAATGAAAAGAGCTACTCCAGTGAACACACAGATCTTAAGAAATGATACAGCCTTATTGCTGAGATGGAGAGAGTTTTAGTGTCCAGATAGAATATCAAACCAGTCACAATATTCTCTTAAGTCAAAACCTAATCCAGAGGAAGGCCCTAACTCCCTTCAACTCTAGGGAGGCTGAGAGAGAGGAGGAAGTTGCAGAAGAAAGTGTGAAACTAACAGAGTTTGGTTCATGAGATTTAAGGAAAGAAGCCACCTCCATGACATAGAAGTGCAAGTTGAAGCAGCAAATGCTGATGTAGAAGTACGGGTTCTGTCCAGACCACTGGAATCAAGCAAATAACTATGCTGCAGCAAGTTGTCCAGAGATTTAGCTAAGATAATTCATCAAGGAGGCTGTGCTGAACAACATGCTTTTCAATGTAGATGAAACATCTATTGGAAAAAGATGCCACCTAAGACTTTCATAGCTAAAGAGGAGAAGTCCAATGCCTGGTTTCAAAAGATAGTCTGACTCTCTTGTTAAGGGCTAATGCTAGTGGTGAGACTTGAAGTTGAATCCAAAGTTAATTTAGCATGTTAAAATCCTAGGGCTTTTAAGAATTATGCTAAATCTACTCTGTGCACTAGAAAGGAACAGAAAGTCCTGAATGACATCAGATTTGCTTATGAAATGGTTTGATGAATATTTTAAGCCCCCTATTGAAGGGTACTACTCAGAAAAAAAGATTCCTTTCCAATTACTGCTCATTGAGAATGCACTTGGACACTCAAGAGCTCTGATAGAGATGTACAAGGAGATTCGTGTTGTTTTCCTGCTTGCTAACACAACATTATTTCGGCACGCCATGAATCAAGGAATAATTTTGAGCTTTAAATTTTATTTAAGAAACACATTTCACAAAGCCAGAGCTGCAATAGATGGTGATTCACCTTATTGAACATGAACAAAATAAATTGAAAACTTCCTGTAAAGAATTCACCATTCTAGAACCCATTAAGAACATTCATGATTTCAAAGGAAGAGACCAAAATATCAGCATTCACAAGAGTTTGGAAGAACTTGATTCCAACCCTCATGGATGACTTTGATGGATTCAAAACTTCAGTGGGGGAAGTAACCGCAGATGTGATGGATATAGCAAGAGAGCTAGAATTGGAATGGAGCCTGAAGATGTGACTGAATGGTTGCAATCTCAGAATAAAACGTGAATGAATGAGGATTAGCTTCTATGGATCACTAGGGAAAGTGGTTTCTTTGGATGGGATCTACTCGTGTGAAGATTGTTGAAATGACAAAAAAGCGTTTCTAATTTTACATAAACTTAACTGATAAAACAGTGGCAGGGTTTGAAAGGATTGACTCTAAGTTTGAAAGAAGTTCTACTGTGGGGAAAATGCTATCAAACCAGATTGTATGCTACAAAGAAATCTTTTATTTGTAAGTAGGAGCCAGTCAATGAGGCAAACATCATTGCTGTCTTATATTAAGAAATTGCAATGGTTACCCTAAACTTCAGCAACCACCAACCTGCTCAGTCAACAGCTGTCAACATGGAGGCAAGACTCTCCACCAGCAAAAAGATTGCACCTTCCTGAATGCTCAGATGATGGTTAATATTTTAGCAACAACATATTTTAAAATTAAGGGATATTCATTATTTTAGACTACATACGATATAGAGTAAATATAACTTTTTTATGTGCACTAGAAAATCAGAAATATCCTGCAACTTGCTGTATTGGGATATTTGCTTGATTCCAGTGGTCTGGACAGAACCCGTACTATCTTTGAGGTATGGTTGTACAGCACATTGGTTTAAAGGTTGGCCTTTGGTGTCCGACTACCTGAGCTCTGTCCCTCACTGCTCCAGGTAAACATTCCCTTTCATCTGACTTCTCTACCTAAAAATTTCACTTTGATTGCAGCAATCAAGTAAAAATGCACATTATTTAAAATCTTTTTGTTAAAAGAATTTAGCTGAATATAGATGCTCTCTTCTTGTGTCTGCAACTTCTATCCTTAAAATGCCCCCCTGAACTTTACTATTACGTTTTTGTGCTTGTTCGCTTTCTAAAATAATTTTTAGTGATTTTGAAAGTGAGACATGCAAACAATTCTACCATTGTTGATTTTAAGTCTATCAATTGTTTAGTAAAGGCATCTATTGCTCTTTATCCCTCTGTCTTATTTATAATTTTTCATGATTCCACATATCTCTTTACAGTTTCATTTATACCATATTTAAGACTAAAATCTATAGAGTAATTTCAGAATTTTGCCACTGATAACAAAACATTTAGTATAATTAAGGCTCTTCTTGCTGGCAACTATAGGTTCAATATATCTTATACAATATTATGATACAATTTATAATTTTTGTATAATAGTTTTCATCATTTCCTTTTTTTCTGCATGCTTATTTACAAATTATTTGCTGTTATTCTATAATATGGTTTTAATATTCAACTATGATTGTTGTTAGTTGCTAAGTAATGTCTGACTCTTTGCCACCTCATGGACTGTAGCCCATTAGGCTTTTCTTTCCATGGGATTACCCAGGCAACAATACTGGAACGGGTTGCCATTTTCTCCTCAGGGAGCTCTTCCTGACCCAACCCATGGACTGAACCCATGTCTCCTACATTGGCAGGCAGAGTCTTTACAATTGAGCCACCAGGGAAGCCAAAACTATAGTTATTCATACTTTCCCCATTGTCAGTGTCTTAATTTTGATATATGTATTGAATTCGTAGACCCAAATTCCTCTTTCTTGGCAGAGTGTAATTTTTTTTTAATTTATTTATTTTAATTGGAGGCTAATTACTATACAATATTGTAGTGGTTTTTGCCATGCATTGACAGAATCAGCCATGGGTGTACATGTGTTCCCCATTCTGAAGCTCCCTCCCACCTCCCTCCCCATCCCATCCCTCAGTACGTGAATGTGAGATTGACTGGACATAACATTGTTAATAGCAATATAGTTTTAAAATCTGATTCTGTATATAGTTTTCCAAATGTCTTTGTGCTTTTGTTCTGTGAAGAAATAATTTTAGTCAAACCTGACATTTTGCTTTTTGAGAAGTAGCAAGTTTTTCTCTATAATCCTTACTCATATTAACTAAAGCTGTATGAATACATGTCATCCGATTTGAGTCTCGTATTTAAAAAATTTTCTATTTGCTTAGTGCTCAATTTTCTTCAGTGGTTGATTTAATTTTAGACTGTACTTACTTGTATCTATTATCTTCCCTTACAAAATTTTATCTCATTCTCTTATGTCTGGGTTATTTCTCCGCTAAGTGTTGTTTCTAGTTTCTAGTGCCTCTGGTGAATGTTTTAAATTCCTCCCTTGAATTTCAAGTCTCATTTCACTGTTCTATTGTTTATTTTATTTTAATTAATTTTTGAGGTAACATTGGTTTATATCATTATTTATTTCATCTCTATAGCATTATGTTTCTACTTTTGTACACACGTATAGAGAGCTCCACCACCAAGTTTAGTTTCCATTCATCACACACAGTTAATCCTTTTCACTCATTTCACCCTCTCCCAATCCCTTCCCTGCTACCCACTACTCTGTTCCCTGTATCTGAATGTTTCTTTTGATTTGGTTTGATTTGTTCATTTATTTGGCTTTTGTTTTTTGTTTTTTATATTGCACATATGAGTGAAATTACGCGGTATTTGTCCTTCTCTGTCTGACTTGCTTCACTTAACATAATATACTCAAGGTCCATCCATGTTGTTGCCAATGGCAAGATTTCATAATGGCTAAGTTGTATTCCATTGTATGTTCTATCCTTGAGAAAGTTCCACGTGTGCTTGAGAAGAATGTGTTTTCTGCTGCATTTGGATGCAATGTCCTATACAAATCTGTCAGATCCATCTGGTATAATGTTTCATATATAACCACTGGTTTCTTGTTGACTCTCTGCCTGGATCAAATAACGTGGGATATTAAAATCCCCTACTATTATTATGTTGCTGTCAATTTCTTCCTTTAAGTCCACTAACAATTGTTGTATATATGCTGGTGCTCCTACATGGGTGCATATGTACTAATAACTGTCATGTTCCTGGTGAATTGCCCCTTTTATCATCACATGTGGTCTGTCTTTGTGTACTGTCACCTCTTTTTGGCTCACAGTCTATTTTGTTTGGTATGACTATGACTGTGCCCACTGTCTTTTGACTGCCACTGGCTTGGAGCATCTCCTTCATCCCTTCAGTTTGAGCCTATGTTTTTCTTTAGAATTGAGGTGAATATCCTGGAGGCAGCATATAGATATGACTTTTCTTTCATCCAGCAAGCCTGTGTCTTTCAATTGGTGGATTTAATCCATTTATAATTAGGATGATAATTAATAGAAGGAAGTGGCAAGGTATATTCAAAGTTCAGAAAGGGAAAAAACCTGCAACCTAAGATGCTCTACCCAGCAAGATTATCATTTAGAATAGAAGGAGAGATAAAGAATTTCTCAAATAAGTGAAAACTAAAATAATACAGCAATACTAAGCCTATCCTAAGAGAAATATTGAAAAATTTTCTCTAAATAGAAAAGAAGCAAGAATCTATAGGAAAAGGAAAATCACGATAGTAAAAACGAATACATAGGTCACTTAAATAAGGTAGCGCATCGATTTTTTAAAAAATAAAAAGAAATTAAAGTGATTATAACTCTAATAAATGACAAAAAGACAAACATTAAGATGCAAAATGGGTCCTCAATATCATAAAACATTGGGGAGAGGAGTGATAAAATATAGCTAATTTTTAAGAATTTATCTATTTTAATTCATCTGCTTTTTGGTCTTAGCTCATTCATGAGTCTTTACTCTGTTTCCAGAGAAGCGACCATCCTGTTCCATTTTTGGAAATTCTCAAGCAGTAATTTTCCCAAGATTGTCATCTGCTTAAAATAATTTTTAACCGTGCCTTGTTCTTGAGTCTTCAGTCCCATGTTCTTTTCTCTTTATTTGTGTATCTTTCCTCTCTTCATGCCCATTGTTCATTTGCCTTTTTAATTTAAGGTTGATTTGCAGCTCCTCTCCCTCTCACAATAGTGAACTCCAGAGAAGTGTTATTGGCAGGTTTTCCTCCTCATATTCAATCCACATAGGAGTATAATACCTACCTAAATTTAAGAAATTCACACGATGAGCATTTGGAGCTAATGTTGAAATCTTTTTTCTACAAACTATGATGTACTCCAACTCAACTAGAACTAGCTACAGTTTTAAATTCTTGAAATAAAGTTTCACCTAAAGGATTAAAAAGATTAAATCACCCAACAGGTATTGATTCCACCTCTCTTCCCTGCTCTAGCCTAGCTGCAATTTCTCACTTGGATAAGTAATGATCTAATTTCCCTCCTGTTGGCATCCACATTGCATGCTTCCATGAGCATAGACAGTGGAGCTGACAAGAATAGCAAGACAAACATGCTTGGTAAGGTTTCCCAGATTTTAGAGGATGATTATCTTTTCCCTCCTGGTCCTTGGAGCTTCTTGTATTTGGAACTAGGGACAGGCAGAACGGAGGTATTAGACCTCATCTGTTTTCTTTGATGTTGTGTGTCTTGCTCTGCTTTAGGCAAAGAAACACATGTAATTCAAGAATTTCCATGAAGCTGCATCAATGATGTGATTAGTGAAATTCCATTTAGACTTAGATCTTTGCTGTTCTTTCCTTTTCTTTTTTTTCTATATTTATGCTTAGGTCATGCTAACTATTCTGGCAAATGCAAACAGGAAACTTAGAGAAGGTGCATCAAATTGCACATATAACAGTTCGAAAACACATGTTTGTGAAATTCTAAAGGTTAATTTCAATAACACAATTCTAATTTGCATTGGCAGATGATACGATTTTTAGTGATTCTTTGTCTATTTATGAATATATTATTAAATGGCAAACACAATGCAAGAATTATCCTTTTTGTTGCTTAGCTATATTGACTTATTAGTAGCAGAAGAAAAAGTCAGGCAAAACAGATTTTTTTTGTTAATATAAATAAACCTATAAATGCCGTATACAGTATTTAGGTAGCATTTATACAAATCTAATAGCTACATTCCACCTCCTATTTAGCTGTAGGTTAATTTAATGCTATATACTTCAAGAACATTTTTGTAGACCTAGTTTTTTTTTCTACCCCGATTATTTAGATCCACAAACTGAAAATTATCTAGAAAAGTAAGCCAGAAATATCTTCTATTAACATTTTCTTGTGTCACTCATATATATGATATGATAATTGTATTGGCTTGAAATGTTTCTTGACCATAAATTTAAATAATGAATTATTCAAGAAGCAATTTTAAGAATTTTATATTAGAAATGAACTTAAGATAAAACAATATTAGAAAAACAAAAGTTCCTGTACTCACAACAGAGGTGAGTTCAAGGTTATATGAGAGGTTATATTCCCTCTAATTTGGGAAGAAGAATACAGGCAATTTTTCAGATTGAGTAATAATTAATTACATCTTCAAAAAATCTTTGAAATCTATATAAAATAAAGTTTTTTTTTTAATTTTCCAATTTTACTATTCAGTCAGGAAATGATAACTTGCTACCTTCATAGATCTGTTTCTTTTCTTTCTGTTACCTATTTTTACTTTTTTTCCCCCACCCACAAAGTTAAATCCCATTGGAAAATATTGAATATCCATACACAAGAGGTTTACTTTTTGTGGAGGTGGTTCAGTTCAGTTCAGTTCAGTCGCTCAGTCCTGTCCGACTCTCCGCGACCCCATGAATCACAGCATGCCAGGCCTCCCTGTCCATCACCAACTCCCGGAGTTCACTCAAACTCATGTCCACAGAGTCGGTGATGCCATCCAGCCATCTCATTCTCCGTCGTCCCCTTCTCCTCCCGCCCCCAACCTTTCCCAGCATCAGAGTCTTTTCCAGTGAGTCAACTCGTCGCATGAGGTGGCCAAAGTATTGCAGTTTCAGCTTTAGCATCAGTCCCTCCAATGAACATCCAGGATTGATTTCCTCTAGAATGGACTGGTTGGATCTCCTTGCAGTACAAGGGACTCTCAAGAGTCTTCTCCAACACCACAGTTCAAAAGCATCGATTCTTCAGGATCAGTCCATCTAAATCTGAACTTTCAGATTCCTTTATATGCCTGACTTCAAAACCTGAACTGTCTCCCTAGAATGACTGATTTCAGGATATGGCCCTGTGAAAAGCACGGCAGGTGCAAACAGTATGGGGGGACAGAGTTCAAATGTTGTCTATGTTACATTTGGTTCAACACAAAGCTGCTTTAAATCTATTTATATTATATAAAAATGTGAAAACAACTGGGTTAGAGTACTCCATGTTTTATTGATATGTCAAAACAGAGCTGGAAACGTAATTAAAGTACCTTGGATCCCTTCTCTAAGACTGCCTAAATAAAAAGATAAAAAGTATACCCTAACTTTTGGCTCAGAGGTTAAAGCTTCTGCCTCCAATGTGGGAGACCCGGGTTCGATCCCTGGGTCGGGAAGATCCCCTGGAGAAGGAAAGGGTAACCCACTCCAGTATTCTTGCCTGGAGAATCCCATGGATGGAGAAGCCTGTTAGGCTACAGTCCACGGGGTCGCATAGAGTCGGACACGACTGAGCGACGGAACAGAACAGAACAGAACTTTATAAGGAGAATATCTATATGAGAGTGTACAAAATAAAAATTTTCTGAAAGAAATCAATTTATCCTTTGCACTATATGTAAAAACTCATTTGACAAATAATATACATAGATCAAGATCGAGAACTTTTTTTCCTGATTATTTGCTATCTCTCTTATTAAATAATGAGAGGCTTCCCTGGTAGCTTGGATGGCAAAGAATCTGCCTGCAATGCAGGAGGCCTGGGTTCGATCGCTGGGTTGGGAAGATTCCCCTGAAGAAGGGAATGGCAACCCACTCCAGTATTCTTGCTTGGAGAATTCCACGGACAGAGGAGCCTGATGGGCTATAGTCCATGGGGTCACAAAGAGTTGGACACGACTGAGTGACTAACACTGTTATTACTTTTTCTTAATAAATAATGATACTCATTGATATTTGATGTTGCAATCATGGCTTGGGTTTTGGGTTTTTATTGTTGCTGTTGTTTTTTTCCTTGTGGGTCTATTATGTTCAATTTTATTAGAAGGATAATTGATAGAGAAATGAACAAGACAGAAACAATCCCTGTCCTTGTGGAGCTCATATCTACTGGGAGTTGAGAAACAATGAACAAAAGCAATAAGTAAAATATGTACACTAAAATTTTAGATGAAGTTAAGTGCTGTGGAAAAAAATGGAATGACAGGTATGGGTTTATTTTACAATTTGATGGTCAGGCAAGTTCTCAATTAAGCAGAGATCTTTAGAAGGGAGTGATCACCCCATACAGATATCCAAGGAAAGGCCATTTCAAACAAAGAAAACCTTTAGAGCAAAAACCCTGATGTAGAATCATACCCAGGGTAGGTGTAGAAAACCAAAGAGTTAATGACAAGGAAAAGAGATGTAGTTGGGGACCAGATGAAATATCTAATGAGATCTTGTAAAGCACCATATGGACTTAAGATATTGTTTTCTCAAAGTGAGATGAAAATCCATTAGAAGGATTTGGGCAGAGAAGTGGATGATCTGACTTATGTTTTGCAGGCTCACTCTGTTGTTGGATTTAAAACAGACTCTCAGAACGTGTATCAAAGGCAGTATTGACATCACTCTTTTTTTTTTTTTAGTTAGGGTATAATTTCTTTACAATGTTGTATTAGTTTCTGCTGTACAATGAAGTGTATCAGTTATATGTACACATATATCTCCTCCCTTTTGGACCTCCCTTCTTCCCACCTGCCCCGCATCCAACCCATCCCACTAGTTATCTATTTAATACATAGGATATATGTATATATATATATATCTTAATCCTGGTCTCCCAGTCCATCCCCACACCTATCCCACCCCCGTGGCCTCACGTCTGTTCCCTATGTCTGTGTCCCTATTCCTGCCCTGCAAATAGGTTCATCTATGCGACGAGTTGACTCACTGGAAAAGACTCTGATGCTGGGAAAGGTTGGGGGCGGGAGGAGAAGGGGACGACGGAGAATGAGATGGCTGGATGGCATCATCGACTCTGTGGACATGAGTTTGAGTGTACTCCGGGAGTTGGTGATGGACAGGGAGGCCTGGCGTGCTGTGATTCATGGGGTCGCGGAGAGTCGGACAGGACTGATCGACTGAACTGAACTGAACTGAACTGATACCATTTCTCTAGACTCCGCACATATGTGTTAACACATAATACACTCTTATCTGCTCATCACTTAACTCTCCAGCCTGACTTCAAGTTCCTATGATTTTTTGAATGAAGGCTTTTCTATGCTCTCTCTTAAAGAAAGTGAGACTATAATCTGTTCACATATCCAGACAATTAAAAGTGCTGTGGAGCACAGAGCAGAAGCCTCTCACCTTATGACTAATGGTGATCAGTAGAT
Source organism: Moschus berezovskii (assembly GCF_049115385.1). Taxonomy (NCBI): domain Eukaryota; kingdom Metazoa; phylum Chordata; class Mammalia; order Artiodactyla; family Moschidae; genus Moschus; species Moschus berezovskii. Next base: position 17,246,348 of record NC_142482.1, on the reverse strand, counting down.
AAACACTCCAGCTCTCTCTTACTCCTTTGCAGGGGTAACTGAGATATATGACCCCTTCTTAATTAAGTTCAAATTGCTGACAGTGATATCTTGCTGATGACATAAGCTTTATCTATTTTTTTCTCTTCACTTCTCCATTTATCAAGAGTGCTTCTGGAGAAAATCTCCCAAATCAACTACATTTGCTTGAATACTTTTCTTAAAATCTTCTTCTAGGGGACACTCAACTGAGATTGGGCCCAAAAGAAGCAGAGAAGCACTTTACAGCATTGTAGTGCGATAGGAGAGAGCATGGTAGCTTGGATCAAAGAGAGAGAAATGGAGACCGTGAGAACTCTCATGCTCTGGACAAACTTTGAAAGCAGAGCCAAAATTATTTGTTGACAAATGGACTGTGAAAAATGATTTTTAAAACAGAGAGAACGCAATAGATGTCACCAAAGTCGTTACCTTAAGCTAGTGAAAGCTTGGATTCAGGAGCATTCAAATTCAAAAATACCAAAATTCATTTTTACATATTTGAATTTGAGATGTCTATTAGATATCTGAGTGGAGAAGCTAAGTAGTCGAGTGGATTTAAAAGAGAATAAGAAGATAAGAATCAGACACTTTGATATAGGCAATTCTTTCAATGAGTTTTACAATTATAAGAAAGAAAAAAATCTAGAAATGGTAAGTGCATGGAAAGAAATAGAATCAAAAGTAATTTCTTGATTTTTGGCATTTTTATTGGTTCATATTTTTTTTTTAGATAACAAAATATCATCCTTTATATTCTTCTCCATGTTTTAAACATTGCTTGGGCTGCCTAGTGTAACACATCTGTATCTATTGTTAATCTAGTATAGTTTAAGTAACTTGGATTTTTCATCCATTTTTCATATGGGTTTTTCATTAGATAAATATTTTATATATATTAATTATCACATTTTTACAGTTGTTAAATGTTTTTTTTTTCATTTATTGAAAACGTTCTTTCATTTTTTTTTTCCAGAAAATTAGGGCCTAAGTACATATTTAAGGCTTTGAGAAGCATTTAATAAGACTAAGAGAAGTTGAAGATTTGGTTGAAGAAAATTTCATGTTTTGATATTAGAAAAAACTAAGCTATGGCTCAACCAGTTTTAATACAAATGTAGGTGCAGTTATACAAATCATCAATTAATATTTATTTGAATTCATAATATCTGAAACACTTTAAAACTTAGAGAACCACTAGGAATAATTATATAAAAGTAAAATGGCAAGATATTATAAATAAGATCTCATAACTGAGATAGCACCTGAATAATTTCTTCATCTTCTTTGAAAAAAAAAATTAATCTCCTATTTGTACTTATTGTACTTATTTTCTGAAACTAGCTATGTGTTCAGAAGATGAGCTAAGATAAAGCATAAGAAATGATACAGATTTTCAAAAAGAAATTGGAGATAATGGAAATTGTGTGAGGCTATTAAGAATTTACTGAGCATTTGGTTTATTTAAAAAAAATAAATGGAAAGAATATGATGAAAAATAGCATCTACCTTTTAGCATTTGCAAAGTTACTGATGACTTTAAAAACAACAAATCAAGACTTCAAGTCCACATCCTTGGCTCATTTAACTAGAACAAATATAAGTATGTGCTGCAGAAAATAAGATATGTGACATTTACTGAAAATACAAAAGGTTTTGTATGCCTTATACAACAGAAAGATTTTTATCATTTAATTAATTTCAAAACCTTTTTAGCATAACCCAGTCCCCTTTAAAGATCACATCAAAAGAGGCAAAAACAATTGAATAATCATTATCGAATACTTTTTGTGGGTGTGAGTATTATCACTAACTTAGGGTAAATTTCCAAGTTCAGGAATTATCAAGCAATGAAAGAAAAAACGAACTTGTTTAGAAGACAGGAGACTTTATTATATTTCTGTCTTTACGAGTAATTGATGTTTGAACATATAAGATATGTTTATTCTCCCTGGCTTGTTTTACTTTTCTATAAAATGGAAAGATTGAAAACTTCCAAATTATCTCATAAATGAAATAACTTTTGCAATTACATATGGAAATTCATAGATCCACAGATTATTGAGATTGAATCCTTTTATTATGCTTCATAATAGGGTTGGAAATTAATTCTGAATTCTGTCCAATTTATATTCATCAATAAATAGATACATTTCACTAATAAAAGAAGAAAAAATTATTTTACTGGTGTGTGTTTCTAGCTTGTAAAATAAACTTTCAATTATGAAAGCATTTGTTGTCATTCTAAATGCAATATGTATTAATAATATATAAAACAGAATGTTTGCTTTGAAATTAGTTAAATGAAGAAGTTAAGGATTTGAATTTTCCACTAATTTAATTCAATGGTTTCCATATCAAGTGTGAAAAATATGGATGAATTCTTTGATACTTGCCATTTGAAATAAACCTAAAAATCCAATTAGATTATGAACATTTCAGAGGCAAGGACCAAACTGATACTTTTTGAAGTTGTATTAGGACAAAGAGATGGAAGCAATAGGTAGAACTTTGTAGCTTGCATTAGGGAAGAACTTCTAACAATTGTAAATGATGAAACAGCTGATACAATGTGTGCGTTAGTCGCTCAGTCTTGTCTGATTCTTTGTGACCCCATGGACAGTAGCCCACTAGACTCCTCTGTCCATGGGATTCTCCAGGCAAGAATACTGGAGTGGGTTGTCATGCCTTCCTCCAGGGGAGCTTCCCAACCCAGAGACTGAACCCCCATCTCTTGCACAGGAGGACTCTATCTACCATCTGAGCTACCAAGGGAGCCTGACTGAAATAATATCAGCTCCTAAACATTTCAAATTCTTAAATAATTCACTGTAACAGGGCTATTGCCTTGAGTGGGAGATCAGACAAGGTGACCTACATGTTTTTTCCTAACAGTAAACAGCACAACTCAGTTTTGTTTGTTTATTTTTTCCTATCTTCTATGGAAGTGAAGAAAGTATTAGTCGCACAGTCCTGTCCAACTCTTTGTGACCCCATGGACTATATATAGCCCACCAGGCTCCTCTGCCCATGGGATTCTCCAGGCAAGAATACTGGAGTGGATTGCCATTTCCTTCCCTATATATCTTCCCAAACATGAGTCGCCCACATTGCAGGCAGATTCTTTACCATCTGAGCCGCCACTAATGTCAAAAGATGGCATGTAATAAACCATCACTGAATGTTAATATATCTGCATTCACTAAAAATAGTCTGCTACCAATCCAGATATTGAAATAAACAGTTTATCTTTGTGATCTTAGAACAAATTTAGCTTTTAAAATGGTGCCATTTCTTGGTTTAACATGTCTTCCTTGAATCTAGCTAAGTTTTAACAGCATCATCTTTGGATATGGCTGAGATTTATGTTAGGAAAATCTTTGGACAACCGTGGATTGCTACCTTAATGAGAAAACATTCAATCTTTTTAACAAGAGCTATTTTTAGTTTGGGCTTCAAAGAAGCAGACTTCTAAATTTTATCTGTAAACCCCATTTAAGAATGTGTTACTCATAGATTTGCCTCATTACTGATTATATCTAAACCTTCAGGGATACGTATTTTGATGGGAATAGGAAGGCTCTTCTAAGCTGTTACCCATGCCATCCATTTCTGCTGTGATTCATGTGGATGAAGTTACATCTCACACTTTAAGCTGGTGTCATTCTTTTCATTTTCTGCTGCGATGTGCATTTAAGGACCTCCAGATTAAATCTAAGTGGAATTCAGCTGTGATAAATATTTATAGATATATTTAGATGAGCTCAATAATGAGCTGTGTTTTAATCAACATCAGACTGAGAGAAACTATGTAAATGAAAGAACCATGCATTGAGTTGACATTTGTGCAAAAGTACTACTTAACTAGAGTTCATGTGTAAACTAAGCAGAGTTACTTAGAATACAAAGATATCTCAAATTACATTGTTATTAAAATCATATCCTTCGGGTCTTAATTCAAGGCCGCAATACAGGTACTGCTGCTGAGGCATCTCTAGAAATGAGACATGGAGAACTGAAATATATCTGCAAGTTCAAAAATCATATTGTACTTAACATGATTCTTTTATTACAGATGAATTTTAAAGTTAACCTTTGCACATTTAAAATTTTATGCTGTGTTGACATGGCAATAAGGTACATCATTGTTGTTGCTGTTTAGTCACCTAGTCGCGTCCGACTCTTTGTCACCCCATGGACTGTAGCACACCAGGCCTCTGTCCCTCACCATCTCCCGAAGTTTACCCAAGTTCATGGTCACTGAACCATCTCATCCTCTCATCCAGCCATCTCATCCTCTGACACTGTCTTCTCCTTCTGCCCTCAATCTTTCCCAGCATCAGGAACTTTTCCAATGAGTCAGCTGTTTGCATCAGATGACCAAAATAATGGAGTTTCAGCTTCAGCATCAGTCCTTCCAATGAGTATACAGAGTTTCTTTCTGTTAAGACTGACTGGTTTGATCTCTTTGCTGTCCAAGTGACTCTCAGAAGTATTCTCCAGAACCATAGTTCTAAGGCATCAATTCTTCTGTGCTCCACCTTCTTTACAGTCCAGCTCTCACAACTGTGCATGATCACTGGGAAAACAATTGCCTTGACTATATGGACATTTGTTGGCTGAGTAATGTCTCTGCTTTTCAACACACTGTCTAGGTTTGTCATAGCTTTCCTGATAAGAAGCAAACATCTTCTGATTTCATGACTGCAGTCACCATTTGCAGTGATTTTAGAGCCCAAGAAGAGGATATCTGTCACTATTTTCACCTTTTCCCTTCTATTTGCCATGGCTGTATGCCATAATCTTAGTTTTGTTTGTTTGTTTTTTTATATTTAGTTTTAAGCAGCACTTTCACACTCCTCCTTCACCCTCATCAAGAAGCTCTTTAGCTCCTCTTTGTTTTCTGCCATTAGAGTAGTAACATCTGCATATCTGAGGTTGTTGATGTTTCTCCAGCCTATCTTCATTCCAACTTGTAGCTCATCCAGCCCGGCATTTCTCATGACATACTCAGCATATAGATTAAACAAACAGGGTGACAGCAGATATCTGTGTCATACTCCTTTCTCAATCTTGAAACAATCATTTGTTCCGTACAGAATTCTAACTATTGCTACTTCACCGGCATACAGGTTTCTAAGGAGACAGAAAAGATGGTCTGGTATTCTCATCTCTTTAAGAGCTTTCCACAGTTTGTTATGATCCACACAGTCAAATACTTTAGGGTAGTCAATGAAACAGGTAGACATTTCTCTGGAATTTCCTTGCTTTCTCTATGATCCAGCAAATGTTGACAATTTAATCTCTGGTTCCTCTGCCTTTTCTAAACCCAACTTGGACATCTAGAAGTTCTTCATTTGCATAATGCTGAATTCTAAAATGCAAGATTTTAAGTGGGACCTTACTAACATGGGAGATGAATGCACTTGTCTAATGCTTAGAACATTCTTTATTACTACCCTTCTTGGGAATTTGGATGAGGATTGACTTTTCCAGTCCTGTGACCAACGCTGGGTCTTCCAGATTTGTTGACATATTGAGTGCAATGCTTTGATACCATTAACCTTTAGGATTTTGAATAGCTCTGACTGGAATTCCATGCCATTCACTAGCTTTATTAACATCAGTGCTTTCTAAGGCCCACTTGACTTCGCACTCCAGAATGTCTGACCCTGGGTGGCTGACCACACAATTGTAGGTTTCTGGTTCATTAAGATCTTTTTGTCCATAGTTCATATAGATGAAAGATCATTAAGACCTTTCATCCATATGTCTTCTAGATCTAATCTCTTGAATCTGTTGATTACCTCCACTGAAAATTCATAGAGATTTGATTTAAATCATACCGACTGGTCTAGTGGTTTTCACACTATCTTTAGTTTAAGCCTGACATTTGCTGTGACAAACTGATGATCTGAGCCACTGTCAGCTCCAGGTCTTCTTTGTGCTGACTGTATACAACTTCTCTATCTTCTGCTAAAAGACTGTAACAAATTTGATTTTAATATTGACCATTTGGTAATGTCAATATGTAAAGTCATCTCTTGTGTTGTTGAAAAAGGTGTTTGCTATGACCAATGCATTCTCTTGGCAGAATTCAGTAGGCTTTTGCCCTGCTTCATTTTGTTCTACAAGGCCAAATTTGCATTTTATTCCAGGTATTTCTTGACTTCCTACTTTTGCATTACAATCCCCAATGAGGAATAGAACTTTTTTTTTTTTTTTGGTGTTCCCTAGTTTGTTTGTTTGTTTTGCACAACGCTGGGCTGGAAGAAGCACAGGCTGGAATCAAGATTGCTGGGAGAAATATCAATAACCTCAGATATGCAGATGACACCACCCTTATGGCAGAAAGTGAAGAGGAACTCAAAAGTCTCTTGATGAAAGTGAAAGAGGAGAGTGAAAAGGTTGGCTTGAAGCTCAACATTCAGAAAACAAAGATCATGGCATCTGGTCCCATCACTTCATGGGAAATAGATGGAAAAACAGTGGAAACAGTGTCAGACTTTATTTTTTGGGGCTCTAAAATCACTGCGGATGCTGATTGCAGCCATGAAATAAAAAGACGCTTACTCCTTGGAAGGAAAGTTATGACCAACCTTGATAGTATATTAAAAAGCAGAGACATTACTTTGCCAACCAAGGTCCCTCTAGTCAAGGCTATGGTTTTTCCCGTGGTCACGTATGGATGTGAGAGTTGGACTGTGAAGAAAGCTGATTGCCGAAGAATTGATGCTTTTGAACTGTGGTGTTGGAGAAGACTCTTGAGAGTCCCTTGTACTACAAGGAGATCCAACCAGTCCATTCTAAATGAGATCAGTTCTGGGTGTTCATTGGAAGGACTGATGCTAAAGCTGAAACTCCAATACTTTGGCCACATCATGTGACGAGTTGATTCACTGGAAAAGACTCTGATGCTAGGAAAGGTTGGGGGCGGGAAGAGAAAGGGACAACAGAGAATGAGATGGCTGGATGGCATCACCGACTTTGTGGACATGAGTTTGAGTGAACTGCGGGAGTTGGTGATGGACAGGGAGGCCTGGCGTGCTGTGATTCATGGGGTCGTGGAGAGTCGGACACGACTGAGTCACTGAACTAAACTGAACTGAACTGAGATCTCTAAATACAGTACTCCTCTCTGACCTTCCAGCTTTTGGACTTACAGTGTTCTTGATGTGTAGCTGCTTGGCCAACTTCTACTTCTCCTTTAGGCCTCAATTTTAACATCACATCCTCTGAGAAGTGTGCTGTGATTCCCAGGGAACTGGGATGTTTAGTCTCACAGCAAGCTGGACTATATGTCACATCACCTCATTTTATTATTTTTTCTTTTTTAATTAATTTTATATTGAAGGATAATTGTTTTACAAAATTTTGTTGTTTTCTGTCAAACCTCAGCATGAATCAGCCATAGGCATACACATATCCCCTTCACTTGTGAACTCCCTCCCGTCTCCCTCCCCATTTCACTCCTCTACATTGATACAGAGCCCCTTTTTGAGTTTCCTGAACCACACAGCAAATTCCCACTGACTGTCTACTTTACATATGGTAGTGTAAGTTTCTATGTTATTCTTTCCATCTAACCCTCTCCTCCCCTCCCCCCATATCCATAAGTATATTCTCTATGTCTGTTTCTCCATTGTTGCCATGTAAATAAATTCATTACCATTTTTCTACATTCCATATATATGTGTTCAGTTCAGTTCAGTCACTCAGTCATGTCCAACTCTTTGCGATCCCATAAATCACAGCATGCCAGGCCTCCCTGTCCATCACCAACTCCCAGAGTTCACTCAAATTCACGTCCATTAAGTCGGTGATTCCATCCAGCCATCTCATTCTCTGTCGTCCCCTTCTCTTCCTGTCCCCAATCCCTCCCAGCATCAGAGTCTTTTCCAGTGAGTCAACTCTTCCCATGAGGTGGCCAAAGTATTGGAGTTTCAGCTTTAACATCAGTCCTAACAGTGAACACCCAGGACTGATCTCCTTCAGGATGAACTGGTTGGATCTCCTTGCAGTCCAAGGGACTCTCAAGAGTCTTCTCCAACACCACAGTTCAAAAGCATCAATTCTTTGGTGATCAGCTTTCTTCACGGTCCAACTCTCACATCCATACGTGACCACTGGAAAAACCATAGCCTTGACTAGAGGGACCTTGGTTGGCAAGATAATGTCTCTGCTTTTTAATATGCTATCAAGGTTGGTCATAACTTTCCTTCCAAGGAGTAAGCGCCTTTTAATTTCATGGCTGCAATCAGCATCTGCAGTGATTTTGGAGCCCAAAATAATAAAGTCTGACACTGTTTCCACTGTTTCTCCATCTATTTCCCATGAAGTAATGGGACCAGATGCCATGATCTTAGTTTTCTGAATGTTGAGCTTTAAGTCAACTTTTTCACTCTCCTCTTTCACTTTCATCAAGAGGCTTTTGAGTTCCTCTTCACTTTCTGCCATAAGGATGGTGTCATCTGCATATCTGAGGTTATTGATATTTCTCCCAGCAATCTTGATTCCAGCGTGTGCTTCTTCCAGCCAAGCGTTCCTCATGATGTACTCTGCATATAAGTTAAATAAGTAGGGTGACAGTATACAGCCTTGACGTATTCCTTTGCCTATTTGGAACCAGTCTGTTGTTCCATGTCCAGTTCTAACTGTTGCTTCCTGACCTGCATATAGGTTTCTCAAGAGGCAGGTCAGGTGGTCTGGTATTCCGATCTCTTTCAGACGTTTGCACAGTTTATTGTGATCCACACAGTCAAAGGCTTTGGCATAGTCAATAAAGTAGAAATTGATGTTTTTCTGTAACTCTCTTGCTTTTTCCATGATCCAGTGGACGTTGGTAATTTGATCTCTGGTTCCTATGCCTTTTCTAAAACCAGCTTGAACATCTGGAAGTTCACGGTTCACGTATTGCTGAAGCCTGGCTTGGAGAATTTTGAGCATGATTTTATATATGTTAGAATATGGCATTTATCTTTCTCGTTCTGACTCACTTCAATCTGTATAATAGGTTATAGGTGCATCCATCTCTTCAGAACAGACTCAAATGCAATCCTTTTTATAGCTGAGTAATATTCCATTGTGTATACTTACCACATCCTCTTTATGCATTCATCTGGCAATGGATATCTAGTTTGCTTCCATGTTTTAGCTATTTTAAATAGTGCTACAGTGAACAATGGGATACATGTGTCTCTTTACATTTTGGTTTCCTCAGGGCATATGCCTAGGGGTGGGATTACTGTGTCATATGGTGGTTTTATTCCTAGTTTTTTAAGGAATCTTCATACCGTCTTCCATAGTGGCTGAATCAATTTACACTCCCACCTGCAGTGCAAAAGTATTCCCTTTTCTCCACACCCTTTCCAGACTTTTTGATAATGGTACACTGACCAGTGTGAGATGATATCTCATTGTAGCTTTGATTTGCATTTCTCTAATAATGAGTGATGTTGAGTATCTTTGCATGTGTTTGTCAGCCATCTGTATGTCTTCTTTGGAGAAATGTCTGTTTAGGTCTTTTTCCCACTTTTTGATTGGGTTGTTTGTTTTTCTGGTATTGAATTGTATTAGCTGCTTGTGAATTTTGGAAATTAATCCTTTGTCAGTTGTTTCATTTGCTATTATTTTCTCCTTTATTTCATTCTTTAACATGTAGCTGTCCAGTTTTTGAAGCACCATTTATTGAATAGTCTGTCTTTGCCCCATTGTATATTCCCATAGGTGATTGAGTTTATTTCTGGGCTTTCTATATTGGTCTATATTTGTGTTTTGTGCCAGTATCATACTGTCCTGATGACTGTAGCTTTGTAGTATAACCTGAAGTCAGGAAGCTTGATTCCTTCAGCTCCATTCTTCTTTCTCAAGACTGTTTTAGATATTCAGGGTCTTCTGTGTTTCCATATGAATTGTGAAATTTTTTGTTCCGGTTCTGTGAAAAATGCCATTGGTAATTTGATAGGGATTGCATTAAATCTGTAGGTTGCATTTGGTAGTATAGTCATTTTCACAATATTGATTCTTCCTATACAGAAACGTAGAATATCTCTCCATCTGTTTATGTCATCTTTGATTTCTTGCATTAGTGTCTTATAATTTTCTGTGTACTCGTCTTTTGTTTCCTTAGGTAAGTTTATTCCTAGATATTTAATTCTTTTTGTTTCAGTGGTGAATGGGATTGATTCCTTAATTGCTCTTTCTGATTTTTCATTATTAGTATATAGAAATGTAAGTAATTTCTGGGTATTGATTTTGTATCCTGCTGCTGCTGCTGCTGCTGCTAAGTCACTTCAGTCGTGTCCGACTCTGTGTGACCCCATAGACAGAAGCCCACCAGGCTCCCCCATCCCTGGGATTCTCCAGGCAAGAACACTGGAGTGGGTTGCCATTTCCTTCTCCAATGTGTGAAAGTGAAAAGTGAAAGTGAAGTCGCTCAGTCGTGTCCGACCCTTAGCGACCCCATGGACTGCAGCCTACCAGGCTCCTCCATCCATGGGATTTTCTAGGCAAGAGTACTGGAGTGGCTTGCCATTGCCTTCTCCGTTGTATCCTGCAACTTTGCCAAATTCACTGATTCATTTCAGTTCAGTCGCTCAGTCGTGTCCAACTCTTTGCGACCCCATGAATCGCAGCACGCCAGGCCTCCCTGTCCATCACCAATTCCCAGAGTTTACCCAAACTCGTCCCTAGAGTTGGTGATGCCATCCAGCCATCTCATCCTCTGTCATCCCCTTCTCCTCCTGTCCCCAGTGCCTCCCAGCATCAGGGTCTTTTCCAATGAGTCAACTCTTTGCATGATGTGGACAAAGTATTGGAGTTTCAGCTTCAGCATCAGTGCTTCCAATGAACACCCAGGACTGATCTCCATTAGAATGGATTGGTTGGATCTCCTTGAAGTCCAAGGGACTCTCAAGGTCTTCTCCAACATCACAGTTCAAAAGCATCAATTCTTCGGCGATCAGCTTTCTTCACAGTCCAACTCTCACATCCATACATGACCACTGGAAAAACCATAGCCTTGACTAGATGGACCTTGGTTGGCAAAGTAATGTGTCTGTTTTTTAATATGCTATCTAGGTTGGTCATAACTTTAGATCTAGTAATTTTCTGATACTATTTTTCGGGTTTTTTTAAACACATCTGCAAACAGTAGAGCTTTACTTCTTCTTTTCTGATCTGGATTCCATTTATTTCTTTTTCTTCTCTGATTGCTATAGCTAGAACTTCCATAACTATGTTGAATAATAGTGGTGAAAGTGGACACCCTTGTCTTGTTCCTGATCTTAGGGGAAATGCTTTCAGATTTTCACCATTGAGAATAAGGTTTACTGTAGGCTTATCATATATGGCCTTTACTATGTTAGGTAGATTCCTTCTATGCCCATTTTTTTTGAAGTTTTAGTCATAAATGAGTGCTGATTTTGTCAGAGGCTTTTTCTGCATCTATTGAGATGATCATATAGATGTTATCTTTCAATTTGTTAATACGATGTCTCACATGATTGATTTGTGTATATTGAAGAATCCTTGCATCTCTGGAATAAACCCAACTTGATCATGGTGTATGAGCTTTTAATGTGTTGTTGAATTCTGTTTGCTAAAATTTTGTTGAGGATTTTTGTGTCTATGTTCATCAGTGATGTTGGCCTGTGGTTTTCTTTTTTTGTGATGTCTTTGTCTGGTTTTGGTATCAGGGTGATGGTGGCCTCGTGGAATGCGTTTGGAAGTGCTCCTTCCTCAGCAGTTTTTTGAAAGAGTTTTAGAAGGATAGGCATTAGTTCTTCTTTAAATGCTTGATAGAATTCTGTGAAGCCACCTGGTCCTGGGCTTTGGTTTTTTGGGAGAATTTTCATCACAGCCTCAATTTCAGTGCTTGTGATTGGGTTGTTCATAATTTTTATTTCTTGCTGGTTCAGTCTTGGAAGACTGAACTTTACTAAGAATCTGTCCATTTCTTCCAGGTTATCTATTTTATTGCCATAAAGTTGTTCATAATAGTTTCTTATAATCCTTTGTATTTTTGCATTGTTTGTTGTAACCTCTGCTTTTTCATTTCTAATTTTCTTGATTTGATTCTTCTCTCTTTTTCTCTGATGTGTCTGGCTAAGTGTTTGTCAATCTTGTTTATCTTCTCAAAGAACCAGCTTTTAGTTTTTTTCATCTTTACTACTGTTTCTTTCATTTCTTTTTCATTTATTTCTGCTTGAATCCTTATGATTTCTTTCTGTCTACTAAATTTAGGGTTTTCTTCTTTTTCAAGTCCCTTTAGGAGTAAAGTTAGACTGTCTATTCGATGTTTTTCTTGTTTCTTGAGGTACGATTTTACTGCTATAAACTTCCCTCTTAGAACTGCTTTTGCTGCACCCCATAGATTTTGAGTTGTCCTGTTTTCATTTTCACTTGCTTCTAGAAATTTTTTTATTTCTTTTTTGATTTCTTCAGTAACCTATTGGTTATTTAGAAATGTGTTGTTTAATCTCCATGTGTTTGCATTTCTTACAGTTTTTTCTTGTAATTTATATCTAGTCTCACAGCATTGTAGTCAGAGAAGATCCTTGATATAATTTCAATTTTCTTAAACTTACTGAGGTTTGATTTGTGACCCAAGATATGGTCTGTCCTGGAGAATGTTCCATGTGCACTGAAGAAGAAGGTGTATTCTTCTGCATTTGAATGGAATGTCCTGAAGATATCAATGAGATCCATCTCATCTAATGTATCATTTAAGACTTATGTTTCCTTGTTACTTTTTTATTTTGATGCTCTACCCATTGGTGTGAGTGGGGTGTTAAAGTCTCCTATTATTGTGTTACTGGCAATTTCTCCTTTTATGTCTATAAGTGTTTTTCTTATATAATGAGGTGCTCCTATGTTGGGTGCATGGATATTTATAATTATTATGCCTTCCGCTTGGATTGATCCCTTGATCATTATGTAGTGTCCATTCTTATCTCTTGTAATATTCTTTATTTAAATGTCTCTTTTGTCTGATATGAGGATTGCTAGTACAGCTTTCTTTTGCTTCCTATTTGTATGGAATATATTTTCCCAGCCTCTCACTTTCAGTCTGTATGTGGGTTTTTTGTATATATATGGATCTTGTTTTTGTATCCATTCAGCCAGTCTGTGCCTTTTCGTTGGAGTATTTAATCCATTTATATTTAAAGTAATTATTGATATATATGTTCCTATTGCCACTTCACTGATGCTAAAGCTGAAACTCCAATACTCTGGCCACCTCATGTGAAGAGTTGACTCACTGGAAAAGACTCTGATGCCGGGAAGGATTGGGGGCGGGAGGATACAGGGACAACAGAGAATGAGATGGCTGGATGGCATCACCGACTCTGTGGACATGAGTTTGAGTGAACTCTGGGAGTTGGTGATGGACAGGGAGGCCTGGCGTGCTGTGATTCATGGGGTCGCAAAGAGTCAGACATGACTGAGCGACTGAACTGAACTGAACTGATTGCCACTTTTTAATTGGGGTTGATTTTGTAGTTCTTTTTTCTTCTCTTGTATTTCTTGACTATATAATGTTTCCCTTTAACATTTGTTGTAAAATTGGTTTGGTGGTACTGAATTTTCTTAACTTTTGCTTGTCTGAAAAGCTTTTTGTTTCCCCATCAATTTTGAATGAGATGATCCTTTCTGGGTACAGTAATCTTGGTTGTAGATTTTTCCCTTTCAGTACTTTAAATATATCCTGCAATTCCCTTCTGGCCAGCAAACTTTCTGCTGAAAGAGCAGCTGTTAAGCATATGGGGTTTCCCTTCTATGTTATTTGTTGCTTCTTCCTTGCTGCTTTTAATATTCTTTCTTTGTGTTTAGTCTTTGTTAGCTTGATCTGTATGTGTCTTGGTGTGTTTCTCCTTGGTTTATCCTCTATGGGTCTCTTTGTTCCTGTTGGACTTGATTGCTTATTTCCTTTTCCATGTTGGGGAAATTTTCAACTATAAACTCTTCAAAAATTTTCTCATACACTTTCTTTTTCTCTTCTTCTGGAACCCCTGTAATTTGAATGTTGGGACATTTGATATTGTTCCAGAAGTCTCTGAGACTATCCTCAGCTCTTTACATTCTTTTTACTTTATTCTGTTCTTCAGAAGTTATTTCCGCCATTTTATCTTCCAGCTCACTGATTCTTCTGCTTCAGATATTCTGCTGTTGATTCCTTCTAGAGTAGTTTTAATTTCAGTACTTGTGTTGTTTGTCTCTGTATGCTTATTCTTTAACTCTTCTAGGTCTTTGTTAATTGATTCTTGCATTTTTTCCATTCTGTTTTCAAGGTTTTTGATCATTTTTACTGTCATTATGCTGAATTCTTTTTCAGGTAATTTTCCTCTTTCCTCTTCATATTTGTACTTCTGTTTTTTTAGTTTATTCCTTCATTTCTCTATGTTTTCCTTTTTTTTTTTTTTTAAGTTATTGTGTTTGACGTCTCCTTTTCCCAGACTTCAAGGAAAGTTGAATTCTTTCCTTGAAGAAGTTTGAATCCTTTCTTCCTTTTGGTTTCTGCCCTCCTAAGGTTGGTCCAGTGGTTTGTGTGAGCTTCGTATAGGGTGAGATTTGTGCTGAGTTTTTATTTGTTTGCTTGTTTTTCCTCTGATGGGCAAGGCTCAGTGAGGTGGTACTTCTGTCTGCTGATGATTGGGTTGGCATTTTTGTTTTGTTTGTTGTTTAGATGAGGTGTCCTGCATAGGGTGCTACTGGTGGTTGGGTGATACCAGGTCTTGAATTCAAGTGGTTTCCTTTGTGTGAGTTCTCACTCTTTGTTTTTCCCTAGGATTAGTTCTCTGATAGTCTAGGGTCTTGGAGTCAGTGCTCCCACTCCAAAAGCTCAGGATTTGATCTCTAATCAGGAGTGAAGATTCCACAAGTGATTTGTTATGGCATTAAGGGAGAGTAAAACAAATATCCAAAAATGGGAAACCAGAGATGAACCCCAGACAACTGACAGTTACAAAATCAGGCAAATAATAATTAAATTAATGGAATATACACATATACATATACACCCATTAAGCAAAGTGAAAACAGTCCAACAAAAATAAAGTACAGTAGATTGATCTGGTAAATTCAGGAAATCAAAAATTATACTTACCAGTTAAGAACAAAACTAACTTAAACACAAACTGGAAAGTAAAACTAAAGGAAGGTGTCAAGTAGGGAATAAAGCAATGAAAGCAAAACTATCAAACATGCTGAAAGGAAAAAAAAGAATGAATAGATATACAAAATCAAATAGAGGTAGATGAAGAAGATTTATATACATTAAAGATTAACTGCAAGGGAAAAAGAACAGTGGGAATGGAAAAAGAAGGAATAAATGTAAAAAAATAGTTTAAAAAATTAAAATTATAAAAAAGAGAAAAGAGAAAAAACTGAAGAGGAAAGAAAAAAGGGGAAAAAAGGAAAACTTCACAGAACTGCAAAAGCCCAATGTAAAGGCAGAGGTTTATGACAACAGTATTCTGTTTGACTAAATATACACATGTACATATACCCATAAGCAAAATCAAAACAGTTCAACAAAAATTAGGTACAATAAATTGACCCAGCAAACAAAGGAAACCAAAAATTATATCTATCAGAACAAAACTAATTAAAGCAGAAACTGGAAAATAAAATTAAAGCAAGGTGTGAAATTGGGAATAATTCAGTGAAAATAAATATGTTGAGAGGAAAGGAGAGAAAGAAAAAAGCATAGATATACAAGGTTAAATAGAGGTAGATAAAGAAGATTTATGTATGTTAAAGTTTATCTGCAAGGGGAAAGAACAGTAGGAAAAGAAAACAAAGGAAGAAATGTAGAAAAAATAATAATAGGTTTAAAAAATTAAAAATAAAAATAGGAAAACTTCACAGAACTGCAAAAGCCCAACGTAGAGGCAAAAGTTTATGACAATGATAAAAAAAAAAAATGTGACTGAGGAAAAAGGAAAACAGAAAGTTCAAAAGCTTAATTGGATTTCTTAGTGCCAGTAAAATTGACAACTACAAAAGAGTGGGAGGAAAGGGAAAAAAAATCCAAAAGAATCTACAGAAAAAGTAAAAAAAAAAAAAAAATTAGGAGTAATGAATGTTTTACTTGAATCACTGCTGTCAGAGTCCTTTCCCTTGCTGGGAATCACAGTCCACCTCACCTCCCTAGGATGCCCTCCAACACAGTCCTGATCTCTGGACCTGCCATGGGGGCAGCTCAGATTCTAATCTGGTCCTACTCCTGTGTGTTCTTGCCTCCAATGTCCACAGCTATCAGCACTAGTGTGTTTTCTTTTGTGGAAGCTCTCAGTGATAGTTTATATATTCCATAGACACAGTATGACTCGATGATCCTGTGGACTTAATCTGCAGCTTGTACAGCTGGTGGGAAGATTATAGGTTTTCTTCCTTAGCAACATGGCCCCTGGGTTTCAACTGTGGTTTTATTTCCACCTCTGTATGTGGGTCGTCCACTTGGGTTTGCTTCTAAGGCTGCCCTGGAGGACTTGGGTCTGCCCCTGTGAGGGCCAGGTGTGGAGGCTTTGCAGCTGCTTGGGTCACTGGGGATCTTGCAGCACCAGGTACTCATGAGTTTTGGCTGATAGGAGAGCAGGAAATATAGTGTTGTAGATGGGTATGGCAACCAGTATTGGCCAATATGCTCCAGTATTCTTGCCTGGAGAACCCTCTCTCTGACAGAGAAGCCTGGCAGGCCACAGTCTAAAGGGCTGCAAAGAGTCAGACAGGACCAATGCAACCCTGCGTGCATAAACAGGAGAATTTATTTTTTTCACCTGTGGCAGCTCTGCCCCAGTGAGAGTTGAGCGTGAAGGTGGTGCAGCTGCTTGGCTTGCAGGGACCCTGGTGGTGCCAAGTGTTCAGGGACACAAACTGCCTCTGTGGCAGGAGTTATGGCATTATCAGAGTCTTTTTTGAGCCTCTTGTACCTGGCAATCAAAAGGCCTCTTTGGCTTGTCTTTCTCCGCAGCTCTGCCCATCCAGGCACATAGAGGGATTCTTTGCCTGGGGTCCTTCTCTGTTGTTTGGTGCATCAGGCACATAGAGGGGCCACAGGATTGGGATCCTCCTCTGAAGTTTGGGGCATCAGTCACTTAAAGGAGCACCATGAGTAGGTGAATACACAGAAGAACTATACAAAAAAAGATCTTCACGATCTAGATAATCATGATGGTGTGATCACTTACCTAGAGCCAGCCATTCTGGAATTTGAGGTCAAGTGGGCATTTGAAAGCATTACTATGAACAAAGCTAGTGGAGGTGATGGAATTCCAGTTGAGCTATTTCAAATCCTAAAAGATAATGCTGTGAAAGTGCTGCAGTCAATATGCCAGCAAATTTGGAAAACTCAGAGTGATCCCAGGACTGGAAAACGTCAGTTTTCATTCCAGTCCCAAAGAAAGGCAATGCCAAAGAATGCTCAAACTACCATACAATTGCACTCATATCACAGAAAGAAATGCTCAAAATTCTCCAAGCTAGGCTTCAACAGTTTGGTGAACTTCCAGGTGTTCAAGCTGGTTTTAGAAAAGGCAGAGGAACCAGAGATCAAATTGCCAACATCTACTGGATAATCGAAAAAGCAAGAGTTCAAGAAAAACATCTATTTCTGCTTTATTGACTATGCCAAAGCCTTTGACTGTGTGGATCACAACAAACTCTGGAAAATTCTGAAAGAGGTGGGAATACCAGACCACCTGACCTGCCTCTTGAGAAATCTGTATGCAGGTCAGGAAGCAACAGTTAGAATTGGACATGGAACAACAGACTGGTTCCAAATAGGGAAAGGAGTATGTCAAGGCTGTATATTGTCACCCTGCTTATTTAACTTATATGAAGAGTACATCATGAGAAATGCTGGGCTGGATGAAGCACAAGCTGGAATCAAGATTGCTGGGAGAAATATCAATAACCTCAGATATGCAGATGACACCACGCTTATGGCAGAAAGTGAAGAGGAACTCAAAAGCCTCTTGATGAAAGTGAAAGAGGAGAGTGAAAAAGTTGACTTAAAGCTCAACATTCAGAAAACTAAGATCATGGCATCTGGTCCCATCACTTCATGGGAAATAGATGGGGAAACAGTGGAAGCAGTGACCGACTTAATTTTGGGGGGCTCCAAAATCACTGCAGATGATGATTGCAGCCATGAAATTAAAATACGCTTGCTCCTTGGAAGAAAAGTTATGATCAACCTAGATAGCATATTAAAAAGAAGAGACATTAATTTGCCACCAAATGTCTGTCTAGTCAAGGGTATGATTTCTCTAGTAGTCCTTTATGGATATGAGAGTTGGACTCCAAAGAAAGCTGAATGCCAAAGAATTGATGCTTTTGAACTGTGGTGTTGGAGAAGACTCTTGAGAGTCCCTTGGACTGCAAGGAGATCCAACCAGTCCATCCTAAAGGAGATCAATCCTGAATATTCATTGGAAGGACTGATGTTGAAGCTGAAACCCCAATACTTTGGCCACCTGATGCGAAAAACTGACTCATTTGAAAAGACCCTGATGCTGAGAAAGATTGAAGGCAGGAGGAGAATGAGACGACAGAGGATGAAATGGTTGAATGGCATCATGACTCAATGGATATGAGTTTGAGTAAACTCTGGGAGTTGGTGATGGACAGGGAGGCCTGGCGTGCTGCAGTCCATGGTGTCACAAAGAGTTGGACACGACTGAGCGGCTGAACTGAACTAGTTGGGGTCTTATTCTGTAGTTCACTGCATCAGGCGTTTGATGGGCCAGCCTCTCTATTGTTCAGCTGCCCATGTTGGCGTGTGGAGAGAGGGTATGGTGATGGCTCCACCCCCTATGCATGACTCAGCAGTATCTCCTTGCTTCCATGGCTGCCTGACTTTCCTCCACAGGCATTTCCCACCACGATCTCCTCCCTCGTATCCCCTTGATCTGCCTTTCTGCACTTAACAGCATCCCTCACACTGGGATTGCTCCACAATTCCTCAACTTCAGCTCCCAGCCACTGCCCTTTCCAGGAGACTTGCATTCCTGCCCGGCATATGTTAGACTGCAGCAAGGACTGTCTGATTCTCATTCCATTTAGGCTGCCACAGATGAGCTATTTTATTCTCAGCCTTAAATGTTTCTTCTCTGACTCAGACAATTACCCTACTGTGGGGATCGGACCCCTGCTTCAGTTTCCCCACCTGCCAAGGATAGGTCCAGTACTACTAATACTCCTGTTTTTCACCCTAGTTCCTTTGTCCTACCGAGTTTTGCATGGTTCTATATCTTCTTTTCAGCTGGTCAGGTCCTCCTGTCTGCTCTCAGGTGGTGTTCTGCATACACTTCTGTGTCTGAAGGTGTATTCCTGATGTACCTGTGAAGAAAGATGTACTCCATGTCCACCTAGTCCTCCTCCATCTTGTTCTCTTATTTTATTTTTATTATTTGTCCAATGATGTCTCACCAGCTAGCCCAAGAGTGCTGTGAGAATGGAGCTATCTTGCCCTCTATTTAGCACAAAGTCTCTAATTAGATAAGTGCACTACCGCAACACCAATGACAGTAATTACTGCACAGACTCCAATATGCATGGAAAAACAAAAGAGCCCAAGTAGCCAAAGAAATCTTGAGAAAAAAGAACAAAGCTTCACGCTAACTTCAGACTATACCAAAAACCTACAGTAGTCAAAATATTATGGTGCTGTCACAAAACAGATATGTAGATCCATGTAACAAAATAGAGAACCCAGAAATAAACCCATGCACGTGTGGTCAATTAATCTACAAGGAAGGAAGGAAGCAGGAAAATACAGAGGGGAAAAGAGAGTCTCTTCAATAAATGGTGTTGGCAAAACTGCATAGCTGCATGAAAAATAATGAAATTAGAACATTTTCTCACACCATACACATTTCTACTATACCCTGGTGGCTCAGATGGTAAAGAATCTGCCTGCAATGAAGGAGATCCAGGTTTGATCCCTGGGTTGGGAAGATCCCCTGGAGAAGGGAATGGCTATCCACTCCAGTAATTTTGTCTGGAGAATTCCATGGACAGAAGAGCCTAGGGGGCTACAGTCCATGAGGTCATGGAAGAATCAGACATGACTTAGCAACTAACACATACAAAAATAAACTCCAAGTGGATTAAAGACCTAAATATAAGACCCCAAACCCACAAAAGGTATAGAAAACATAGGCAGTATACTTTTTGACATCAGCCTCAGCAATATTTTTTGGAAGTGTCTGTTCAGGCAAGAAAAACAGGAGTAAAAATAAGCAGAAGTACCAGATCAAATTTTGCACATCAAAAGAAACTATCAACAAGTGGAAAAGGCTACCAATTGAATTTTTAAAATATATTTGCAAATGATGTGTCTATAAGAGATTAATGTCTCGCCATATGGTACAGTAGTTGTACACCTTGGTATTTATGCAAATGAACTGAAAACTTATGCCCATGTAAATCTTGCACAAATGCTTAAATCAGCTTTATTCACAATTACCAAAATTTGGAAGCAACCAAGATGCCCTTCCATGGGTGAATGGATAAACAAATTGTGGCACATCCAGACTATGAAATATTAGTCAGCACCAAAAAAGCAGCTATCAAATCAAGAAAAGAGGAGGACTTGAAAATGCATATTTGTAAGAGAAAGAAGTCACAGAAGCTAAATACGTTTTGATTATGGAAATACTATAATTTCTATAATATGACATTTCAGAAAATGTGAAATTTTGATGACAGCAAAACAATAGTAGTTGCCAGGAACTCAAAAGGAGAGATGAATAGGTGGAGTACAGAGAATTTCAGAATGATGAAAATATTCTGTATGACAGTATGACAGTAGATACTTTATACACTTGTCA
Organism: Moschus berezovskii; assembly: GCF_049115385.1. Taxonomy (NCBI): domain Eukaryota; kingdom Metazoa; phylum Chordata; class Mammalia; order Artiodactyla; family Moschidae; genus Moschus; species Moschus berezovskii. The sequence continues at coordinate 17,225,493 of NC_142482.1, read as the reverse complement.
AAGCTGTGGAAGGTATAATGTCAAGAGTGAGCCCTCAAGTGTACTATGGACTCTGAGTTATTATGATGTATCAATGTAGATTCATCCTTGGTAAAATTATGCCATTTTGAGAAGTGGGAGAAATTATACATGAATAGAGTTAGGACATATATGGGAAATCTGTGTACCTTTCTCTCATCTTTATTGTGAACATAAACTCCCCCCCCCCCCGCAAAAATCATCTGTAAAAAAGTGTGGGAGAAGATATTTGCAAACTGTGTATCTGTTAAGTGGGTAATATACAAAATATAGAAAGAATCCTTATGACTCTATAGCAAAAAGCATATATAATTCAATTTGAAAATGGGCAAAGAATCTGAGTAGACATTTTTCTAAAGAAGACATATAATTGGTCAACAGGTATAGGAAAAAACTCTCTACATCACTAATCATTAAGGAAGTTCAAATCAAAACCACAAGATATAATCTCACACCAGATACAATGGCCATTGTTTTTTAACAAAGCAAAAAATACAGTAAGAGTCAGCAAGGTTTTGGATTAATTGGGACCTTTGTGTACTGTTGGTGTGATTGTGAAATAGTGCAGCTGCTATGGAAAACAGTGTGGAGTTTCCCCGAGTAATTAAAAATAAAACTAACATATAATACAGAAGTCATAATTTTGTGTGTTTTCCCAAAAGAACTGAAAACAAAATCTAGAAGGGATATTTGTACTCCCATGTTCATTGCAGTATTATTCAGGAAAACTAAGTGGTAGATAAAAAGTGTGGTGTATACACATACTAACTTAGTACTCAGTCTTAATATGTGCTACAACATTCATGAACTTTGAGACCATTATGTAAAGTAAAATAATCCAGTCATAGAAGGACAAATACTGCATGATTCCACTTATATGATGTCTCTTAAATAAACTCAGTATCAGAAAATAGAACTCTGATTACCAGGTGTGGTAGAAAGGAGAAAATTAGGAGTTGCAGCTCAATGCGTATAGAGTTTCAATCATGCAAAGTGAAAAATTCTAAATATCTGTTGTACAACTATGAGCATGATTTAACAACACTGTACATTAAAATTTTGTTTGGAGAAAAGGTTTCATGGTTTCCTGTGTTTACCACAATATTGGGCTTAATATTAAAAAACAATTGCTTGAGAATTTGCCAAATGTAGTAACTTGAGTTCATTTAAGATGCCACCAAAAAAAAAAAATAAAGAGAGAAAGAGAGACAGTAGTCTGTTTAATTTGTCAATATATCTCTTATCATTTCAGGGAATTTTACAGATGCAAAGTATATAAATATTTTTTTGTCCTAATGACCCATTTTTTCTAGTAACTTCCCCTTTTTCTTTGGTAACTGCTAATGACACTGTATTTGACATTTTGCTAAATTCTATCTCAGCAGCTGGGAACCTTTCAGTTGTATCCATGTGCTGCCAAACTATTAGCAGACGTGGTCAAGCCTGTCACAACAGTCCATCTGGCTACTTCGGTGAAGAGGTCCTTACTCAGTTCTCCTTTATGCTTTCTCTGAATTATCATTACCCAGTAAACATGAATTAAAAACAGCATTGTTTGTGAACTTCCTTGAAGAAATATTTAACACCACGGAATGGGATATATTTTCTTGGTTTGGTATCCTTGACCCTAATTAACTTCTAGGAAAAACTTATACTTACAAAGTCATTTTTAATTGTTGGAGGTCAGATAGGATCTTTTTTTTACTGTCATTATTTTGTTACTTACATTTTAATTAAGTTATAAAATTAACTCTAGGTTTGTTACCTCTTGATAGTTGATCACTTGAATACTTTTTATACTATATTTTTTTCAACTTTCTATATGGCATGTTCAGTTCAGTCGTGCCCAACTCTTTGCGACCCCATGAATCACAGCACGCCAAGCCTCCCTGTCCATCACCATCCCCCGGAGTTAACTCAAAATCATGTCCATCGAGTCGGTGATGCCATCCAGCCATCTCATTCTCTGTCGTCCCCTTCTCCTCCTGCCCCCAATCCCTCCCAGCATCAGACTCTTTTCCAGTGAGTCAGCTCGTCGCATGAGGTGGCCAAAGTATTGGAGTTTCAGCTTTAGCATCAGTCCTTCCAATGAACACCCAGCATTGATCTCCTTTAGAATGGACCCTTTCCAATTTAGGATAAACTGTAGGGTTAATTAAAAATCTGGCTGTCCTGGAGAAAGCTAAATAAAAAATCTCCCACAGGTCACCTGGCATAAAATGCAATCACATGTAATTCACATGCATCACATGCTCACTGTTTTATAATTGATCATTTTAAAATAACTTAATTCATTATGAGTAAAGAGGAAACTACTCATATTAAGCACCATCAATAGAAGCAAACTCTAAGCCAAATCTCCACATACTAAGCAATATAATTGAAGAAAATGCATATTATCAAGTAGCTGCATTTTCTGAAACTCACATTTTAGAGACAGTTGGCACTATTTCAAATGTATGATCTTATCCTCTATTTAGAAGGTGAGGTATCTTTGCAGATTTAGAGTTATCTTGTGAATATTCTTTAATCTTATTAATTAAAGTGTTCTACTTTCTTAAGTAAATTTTGATCTGTAGGCATTAATTTAGGTAAAAGAAAGGAAATTAGGAATTTAGATGTGGCAATTACTTATAGTGTATACTACTGGTCTGTATTCACATAGGTGAATACACCTATTTCCTTTATTTACAGATATACAAACAGAAAAGGGCCTTTAAAAATGGTGCATATGTTCTTTAATCCTCATCCTTATGTTTTTTACTTCAGTAATTTTTTTCCTTATCAGTAATAACTTTATTTTTTTAATTTTTATTGAAGTACAGTTGATTTACAATGTTTTGTTAGTTTCTTCTGTACATAAAAGTGAGTCAGTTATGCGTATACATATATCCACTCTTTTCAGATTATTTTCCCATTATAGGTCATTACAGAGTACTGAGTAGAGTTCCTGTGCTGCAAGTACATACTTATTAGTTATCTATTTTATGTATAGTAGTTTGTATATATCAATCCCAATCTCCAAATTTATCCCTCCCCCAATTTTCCCTTGGTTTAAATTTGTTTTCTATATCTGTGGCTCTATTTCTGTTTTGTAATTAAGTTCATTTGTACCATTTTTTTTGGATTCCTCATACCACCCTGAAAAGACCTTGTCCAGTACTATTTAAAAAAAACGACTTGTTCTTCTCATCTTTGCTCCTAGCTTTCTATGAGCTGGATTATTAATGATAATTGATGAGTAGTTGCGTAGTGCTCCAGTCCCAAAGGGTGAGCCTCAGGTATGCGAGTTTTTGTAAGGATGGTCTGTGTAGGCAAAGAAAATAACTCAGGAAATGCTTCTTGAAAAGTTCTACTATGACATATTCCAGAACCTGTGCAAAGCATAGAGAAATAAAAAGGTGAATCTAATTCATTCTCTCTCATTCATTCAACAGTGTTCAAGTACCTGATAATGACAATGCAATGTCATTATTCCAATGTCATGCAATTCCATATGCATATGTTTTCCAGATGTATGAAGAGTAATGTAATTAATACACTGTAAATGCATTTAAACATTTCACTATAATCCATTGAAATTGTAATTAGTATTTTCTTCATCAACAGACACTAAAAGTAGAATTTCTGTTCAGTATAACTTCTAAGTATCAGTTCAGTTCAGTCACTCAGTCGTGTCCGACTCTCCGCAACCCCATGAATCACAGCACGCCAGGCCTCCCTCTCCATCACCAACTCCCGGAGTTCACTCAAACTCATGTCCACAGAGTCAGTGATGCCATCCAGCCATCTCATTCTCAGTCGTCGTCTCCTTCTCCTCCCGCCCCCAACCTTTCCCAGCATCAGAGTCTTTTCCAGTGAGTATAACTGCTATTAAATGCCTTTGACATTATTTGCCTTACATACAGGTTTCCCTGTATGGCTGGTGGCTCAGACAATAAAAAATCCATCTGCCAATTCATGAGATATGGGTTCAAGACCTGGGTCAGAAATATCCCCTGGAGAAGAGAATGGCTACCCATTCCAATATTCTTGTCTGGAGAACTCCATGGACAGAGGAGCCTGGCAGGCTACAGTCCATGGAGTCCTGAAGAGTTGGACATGACTGAGCAACTAACAGAGACACACTTACATGCATGTATTTGTACAAAAATATTTGGTAAGCATTAAGTCATGTGCTTATTATGGAAGAAAAGACTTTTGTTTGGTCCCCAAGAAAACATTTCTCCCTTTCTTGGGTATCGATGTTCAGTGGGATGGGCCAGCAAGATGGTGTTAAGTTCAGGAGCTTCAGGTCACAGAATCCTTGGGAGGTTTATAAGACCTGCAGTAGTCAAATGTCATCAATGCGTATACCTTTCCAGAGCGTGCCGATCCACACACCTTTCCTCTTGACTATTCTTCTTTTTCCTTCTGTGGCTTAATGGCCTTGGTTGAGGCCCTGTTACAATATATGAATCCAAATGTTCTAAAGTGCTTTCTATTTGTTTAAATTGGAATCTGAAAGGAAAGAAGTGATCCTTATGGCATAAGTGAAGTTTAAGGTTATGTAAATTAACTGTGTGCCTGTTCTGTCCCTTCAGTTGTGTCCAACACTTTGCAGTTCTATGGACTGTAGCCCACCAGGGTCCTCTGTCCATGGGATTCTCTAGGGAAGAATACTGGATTGGGTTGCCAGGCCCCCCTCCAAAATTAATTGTACTTATGTTCATTCTCTGAGCCATTTGAGCTTATGGCATGATATCAAATCCTAGAAGATTCTCTGCAATATCAAAAACTCATGAAAACAAATGTGAAGAAAACTGCCCCATGGACTATAGCCTAGCAGGCTCCTCTGTCCATGGGATTTTCCAGGCAAGAATCCTGGAGTGGGTTGCCATTTCCTTCTCCAAATTAAAAAACTAACTTTTCTTATTTCTAATGTAATATGTGTATTTTATAAAAAGTGGTGGAATTAAAATTTTGAAGTATTTGGATGAAGTAAAAGAAGGGGAAATCAGCATAATATAATAATAATTATAATTGATATTTGCTGAGTATTCTGTTAGATACCAAACATTGGTCTGTTACTTGGATTTTCTCACTTAGCTCTTAGAATTCTCTGTGAAGACAGTATTATCAATATTTTTATCCCAATTTTACAGTTAAGGCTTAAGAGAGGTTTAAATGACTACAGAAGATTATATACTAATAGTAAGTTGCTGACACTCATTCAGTTGGGCAATAATTATTGATTATTTGCTGGGAGTCAGGCATGGAAATATCAATGCGTGTATTTCAGTTAATTTTTACAATAATTTCAGGGAGTAGGAATTAGTGTCCTTATTAGCTTTATATCACTCAAATAGGTTAATTCAAGTCACAGAGCTATCGCATGTTGGAACCTGAATCAGAATCCGGTTCTCTATGACTCTAGTTTCTCTCCCCACCCTTTGAATGTGTGTATATTTGTGCATATATGCACATACACATATAAAAATGCATCCCAATTTTCTGCAACATGAGTAAGTTTTTTTAAACTGTGTTTGAATGAGGAATTTCGTACTACATGAAAAGCTATTTTTATGCAGTTTACTTAGCCAATCACACAGAATTAAATATTTGACTATTGACTGTCCTTTTATGTCCTTGTGTGTTTCTATAGTTGTAATCTATTCCCATGGAAACTATATTATTCTGAGGACAAATACTGCATTGTATGGCTGTCTAATTTCCTCATGGTAGTCCTTGATTCAAGGCAGGTGTTCTTGGTTACCCTAGGAATGGGAGTTGAAAATGAGAAGTCAGTCATGGAACTAGACAAAATGAAAGTGAGATTTAGGAGTCTATATAAATCCATATCATGAATGTATCAACCTTGCAGGACAGAGGATTCAGAGAAGACATATGAAGATGGACTTAACAATTATATTTATCCAGATAAGTAGTCACTTGACATTGGGTAAACAGGTCATTATTTGGACACCTTAACTGGTGTCTGGAAGATGCTTCAGTGACTTTGAGCCTAATGTGCTGTGGTGCAAATAAGTAGTGAGGGAGGAGTCAGTTAAGATTTTGAAAAATGCAAAAGCCATAGTTGAAGTACAGAGTGATTACCAGGACAGTGATAAATAACAGAATCACAGCAGAAATCCATGCAGACTCAGAGAATGGCATGAAAAGTGATAGGGCTGGGGGAAAATCAGTCAGGCAGAGTAGGGGCAGAAAACATATTTGAAATTTTTATATAAGAGTTCAAAGAAGAAAGTTAAAGCCTGGAGAACAAATAATTTTTAGTCCCAATTTTAAAGGATATGAGTTTTACAAGCAAAAGTTAAAATGTAAACGTTCACTGTGTAGTATTACAGGATTTGGTCACCCTGAGCTTGTGAATTCAGTCTGTGATGCTGTTTCATAGCATATTTAACTCACAATATAGATGAAAAGGTAAGGTGTCCTGCACCTTATAGTCCAGGGCTGCTGAGAATTCAGGGTCTAAATATTCATTATATCTATTCTTTTCCATTGGAACCAAGTGACTTCCTCAGTAAATTGCTAATTATTACTTGATAAACATTATAAGTGAACATTATAGGTGTCACTTTTTTCCAATGACAAGTTCCATTGTTTTGCTGTCATCAGACAAATGGCCCTTGAGATCTCATCTACATTTCATTTTTCTATCGAAATCTAGTTCAACGTCCTGTATGAACTGAAAACAACTTTCTTAGACAATAAGTTCTTTTGTATTCTTAAAGCATTTTGGATTAAACACTTCAATTTCTTTATCTTTTTTTCTAAAATAACTTTAACAGTAAAATAGCTGAACACTTTTTAAGTTTTCTTCATTCTATGTTCTGTAGTATTTAGATGTAGATGTAAACAACTACTAAGATTTAACAAACATAAACTTAATAAATGATTTGTTTTTATAGGTGGTATTTGCACTAATATCTCTAATAATACTAATTACAATGAAGTCAACAACAGAAAGGAACTTAAGATCCTTGCAACCTCTTAACTATTGGTTTATAGACCAGCAGTAGCAATTACCGAATACAGAAACGTCAAAATATTTTTCAAAATGTATAATATGAATTTAAAGAGTTTTTGCATGAATTTAAATGAAATCCCTGTAAATGAATTAAAATGAATTTATAATGTCTAATATAAGTTAACAAAAAGGTGAATTAGGGAAATTATTTCTCCTGGATTGATCTATTCCAGAATGTGGAGGGGGCAGTATTGCAGGAATGGCATCAGAACATTTTCCCATCAGCTGCCATAGTGATTGACATCTATTACATCTCTGTAAGTTTCTATTTAATATGAATGTGTGCAAGACATATGGAAGCAGATGAGAGTCTAAACCGCAATACATAGTTTTGTATTTTTTCACAAAATGAACAATCATATGTTAAAACATATAACTTATTTTTGTAAACAAAATTTACCTTCAATAAATATATACTGAAAGAATGAATTAATGAGTAAAAATTCAGGCAAAAACTCAAGTGTGGCTCAGTCATCTCAGTGTCATCATCCAAAGAAACATCTCCAAGGATTCCTTTCTAGTTCATGCCTAGCCAGCCAGACCAAGGTCCATACTACATAGTGGACTGAGTACTTTCTCTGCATCAGAACCAGCTTGCTCCTTACCCACCTTCAGAAGGTATGCCTGGAATGACAGGGAATTCACTTCTGTACAGCATCTTTTATTGTGGGTTGATTCAGTGAGGAAGAATCGGTCCTTTAATATTTTCCAAGATTAACCCAAGTAAACGATGTTTCTCATACTCCCATGTTGCTAGGTTCTTTCCCATACTAGACAAGAGGGTCATTTCCAGGAGGTGGTATGTGTAAGCACTGAGAAAAAGGCACCGTTTTTCCGAAAAACATGGTCCAATCAAAACAGCCTACTTAACACTACCAATCTACACATACTTCTGTAACTAAGCAAAATGCATGAAATTGAAAAACAGCAGTCCCTTTTGTATAATATGGGATTCCCTGGTGGCTCTCCTGCCTTCAATGCAGGAGACTCAGGTTTAATACCTGGGTTGGGAAGATCTCCTGGAAAAGAAAATGGCAACCCATGCCAGTGTTCTTGCCTGGAGCATCCCATGGATGGAGGAGGCTGGCAGGTGGGTGTCGCAAGAGTCAGACATGACTGAGCGACTTCACTTTCAATTTTATGTATAATATAATAGGCATAGTCTTAAGATGTTATGTAAAGGGAACTTTTTAAACTTTGACTAACAAAATTTAAATATCAGTTTTCAGTGTTTTAATTTATAGTAACAAAATTAGACATGTACAAAGTACATCATGAGGAACACTGGGCTGGAAGAAGCACAAGCTAGAATCAAGATTGCCGGGAGAAGTATCAATAACCTCAGATATGCAGATGACACCACCCTTATGGCAGAAAGTGAAGAGGAACTCAAAAGCTTCTTGATGAAAGTGAAAGAGGAGAGTGAAAAGTTTGGCTTGAAGCACAACATTCAGAAAGCAAAGATCATGGCATCTGGTCCCATCACTTCATGGGAAATAGATGGGGAAACAGTGTCAGACTTTATTTTTTTGGGCTCCAAAATCATTGCGGATGCTGATTGCAGCCATGAAATTAAAAGACGCTTACACCTTGGAAGGAAAGTTATGACCAACCTAGATAGCATATTAAAAAGCAGAGACATTACTTTGCCATCAAAGGTCCATCTGGTCAAGGCTAGCTATGATTTTTCCAGTGGTCATGTATGGATGTGAGAGTTGGACTGTGAAGAAAGCTGATCGCCAAAGAGTTGATGCTTTTGAACTATGGTGTTGGAGAAGACTCTTGAGAGTCCCTTGGACTGCAAGGAGATCCAACCAGTCCATTCTAAAGGAGATCAGTCCTGGGTATTCACTGGAAGGACTGATGCTAAAGCTGAAACTCCAATACTTTGGCCACCTCGTGTGACGAGTTGACTCACTGGAGAAGAGTCTCATGCTGGGAGGGGTTGGGGGTGGGAGGAGAAGGGGATGACAGAGAATGAGATGGCTGGATGGCATCACCGACTCGATGGACGTGAGTTTGAGTGAACTCCAGGAGTTGGTGATGGACAGGAAGGCCTGGCGTGCTGTGATTCATGGGGTCGCAATGAGCTGGACACGACTGAGCTGAACTTAACTGATGGAGAGAGAAATACACTTTAAAAAATTTTTTATTGGAATATAGTTGCTTTACAATGCTGCATTAGTTTCTGCTGTACAATGAACTGAATCATCAATATGTATACATATATCCCCTTTTTCAGGTTTCCTTCCCATTTCAGTCACCACAGGGCACTGAATAGACTTTCCTGTGCTATGTAACACAGGAAAGTTATCTATTTTATAGTTATTGTTAGTTATCTATTTTATACATAATAGTGTAAATAAGAAGTGGAGCGAGGAAAAAATATTCATATGAAGGTACACAGTGGATCATCTTCTTTGTTTTAATGAGTAACAAAATTAAAACAAGCTCCCATTTTCACGACTAAAAGTGTCAGGGTTGTTGATTTCTAAACAAGTGTCTACTTCCTGGCTTTTCAGTTAGAAATGTATGACCCTGTCACAGCATGTTTACTTATCATAAAGTATTGTTTGAACAATAACAACAAAATGAATGAAAGTAAAGAAGAAAAAGTAAAGATCCCAGCCATAACCAGAGACTGCCAAGACTTGCTAAATTGTGAGCTGGTGAATGCCAAACTAAAGACGAGCCAACATGAGCGATTTTGACAAGACTTCCCTTTAATAAATGCTGCATCATCTTAGGCAAGTTTGTACCTTTAATCATGCATTCTGTTCTCGTGGCTCTAAATTTAACCACACAGCATATTTCTGATGGATGTTCCTTAAGCACATCACATTTAACCTGTTCCAAATGGAACTCATAATTTCCTCACCTCCACTCTGCTCTTCCTACTTATTAATTTCTCTATCTTTGTTAATTGTCCACCCTCTTCCATAGAACAGATGTGTCCTAACCCATTTTGCATATCAAATTATTTCCTTCTTACTTCAAAGAGCTATTCTGACAGAACCATTTGGCCTCAGCATATAATTAAAAACTTAACAATACTAATAGCTGTTTCAAACAGCATCTTCTCTTTGTCAATGTGCAAGTATTTACAATAATTTGCATGTAATTCACTTTCATATCCATTCACTAGGGTATGAATATTACTTAGTCAAATAGACAATTAATTAATATAATCTTTACATAGTAACTTATTAAAATGCACTACACAACTGCTGTTTACTTGGGACTTCTCACTGGATCCATAGGCATGTGAATTCTGAACAACTGTGGCTGATTATAACATTGCTCTTCTTGTCTAAAGGAGCCAGGTACAGGTTAAAAAATTTTTTTTTCTCTGAATTGAGAATAAAAATCTCACGTTCTCCAATGTGCTATTTATATAAGATGTCCCCTTACCTTATTCAGTGTGAACTCTGAAACTAGGAAATGTTTATTGATCATTGATTACAGGTTATCTAATGAGTAAAAATCACAATCTCCAGTGAAATTTTTAAAATACCCAGGGCTAGAAGTCTACACTGTTGTAAAACAGAGAAAGTTTGTGGCAAATTTACTGTTTCACTCAGTTGAAAATTTGTAATTTTTGATGAATATCTATTAGGCGTTCATGGGACTTCCCAGGTGGAGCTAGTGTCAAAGAACCCACCTGCCAATGCAGGAGACAATCCCTGAGTCAGGAAGATCCCCTGGAGAAGGGCATGGCATCCACTCCAGTATTCTTGCCTGGAGAATCCCATGGACAGAGGAACCTGGCAGGCTACAGTCCATAGGGCTGCAAAGAGTTGGACATGACTGAAGCAACTTAGCACACACCCACATCATGCATTCATGCTACAAGCTCCTTGCTGAATGTTTTTGTGTTCATTAATACATGCTTATGAGATAAGTACAAGGATGTCAATCTTATAAGCTTCAAAACTGATGCACAGAGCTAGTTACTCAGTTGTGTCTGACTTTTTGCAACCCCATGGACCATATACAACCAGACCCCTCTATCCGTGGAATTCTCCAGGCAAGAATGCTAGAGTGGGTAGCCATTCTCTTCTTAAGGGGTTCTTCCGAACCCAGGGATAAAATGCAGGCAGATTCTCTACTGTTTGAGCCACCATGGGAAGCTGAAGCACAGTGAGGTTAAGTGACTTGCCCAAAGTTAAAGGATATTGAAGCTGAAATTTAAAGTAGGTTTTTTTAACTCCACAATATATGATCTTTACCCCTATAGAATCTATTTATATTTGAGAGAATAATTATAATACAAATGAACTGATGATTTTTAAAAATAAGCTCTCATTTAAAATTTTTCTTTCAGAAAACAGTGCTTTCACACCTCCACATTTTTAGCATTGATTTGGAGAAGTGAATGTCTTATGATTCAAGAAAAGTGAGATACATTTTATAGGGCAATTGGGAGACAAAGACGCATTTTTGAAAATTAATTAAGCTATTTTAAAAAACACTTTAGTTACTGTATTATCAAACTTAATGGAAACGTCATGATCTTTGATAAGTTTAGAATTAGTAAGATTTGGGGGAAATGCAGTCTTTCCTTATACTTGCTCAGTTATTGCAAAGATTACTATATTCAGAGATAGGAAAGGAAATATGATTTAAAATTATTTAGTAAAGTTAAACGTGTAGTAATAAGTAGAAAATCCACTTATGATCATTAAATATAAATTACCATAAAATATAAATCAACATGGTTTGCAAGAGATTGAATGTTTCATAATTGTAATGCCCATGCCCAAATAGATTTTCCTTCAGTCTCTAGCTTAGTTGCAAACACATTTAATGTGGTCCATCCTATTATCTAAAAGGTCATTCTGTTGTTTTCAGTCTTCATCTAAGAAACTCTAAGACATGATTTCAGGGATTTATGTAAGCAGAAGTGATATAAAGTGCCAAAGGAGAAGTAGGTACTATGATTTACCTATATTGAATTCCTTTCTATTCTCTCAAGAATCAAATAGTCATGACAAATTCTCTAATGTCAAGAACAAATGAGTTGTGCAAATTTCATATAATCAGTCACTTAATAACCATTAATTAAGCATCTTTTTTATTTAGAAATGAGGTCCTGACTTTGAAAAATAAAAAAATAAATACAGACTCTGTAAAATGACGTACAATTTAAGGCCCAAGAAGCTATATAAAGTGGTTAAAAATACAAAAGTTTAGAAGTACTATAGGAAGAGGGGAAATAAAAGGCTGGCTTAATTTGAAGAATATCTAATTTAAAACAAGTCCAGATTAAAACCAGGGAATGATAATGCTAATTTTGAAGGAAATCACATTCTAAAGTAGCCATCAAACTGCCCCATAAAAATTTTAACAAGACTTCCTTAAAATAACGTAAATTCTGGAGAGTGATGTTCTCTTTGCTTCCAAATAGCCAATAAACATATAAAATATGCTACACTTGACTCAATAAAATATCTAACAACCACAGAAAATACCTGACACTACCAAGTGTTCACAAGTACATGGAGCAACTAGGATACTCTCATCTGCTAGCTAGAGCAAGAACTGGTGGTATAATCAGCATTTTAGAAAACTCTGGGCAACTTTGTAATAGCACTGGTGATATGCATACCTCAGATAGCAATTTGGCTCAGACAGACCTATGTGTCAGAAACTCATACTATGTCCACCAAAAGCATGTGCAAATATGTTTACAAGAGTCTTGAATTAGAACCAACAAAAAGGTCCGTGGATAATAAATAAATATTAATGGATTGGAACCTATACAGCAAGGAAAATTATAAAACTACAGCTACACATACAACATAAAAGATCTCATAAATATAATGATGAGAAAAATAAGTCAGATACAAAATAAAACATGCATTTTAATCTCATTCAAATTAAGTTAAAGAAGCAAAAATTAGCCTATGCTGTTACAAATCAGGATACCAGTTTCCTTTGGTTATAGGTTGAGTACATTTCTTTCTGGTCTTATATTTGCATATTTTCTAAATGTTTGATACTTCAGTAAAAAATAAGCTAAAAGCAGCAAAACAATAACAGCAAAAGCAAAGCACATTAACTCTAAGAAACAATTAAGCAAATTGATATTTAAAAATAAATGCACTGGAAATATCTTCTCTCACTCTGTGGCATTATCTTCATACTCTTTTGATGTACCTTAATTTTAGGGTTATTTAATTTATCAAATGTTCCCTTTATATTTAATATTTTTGAGAAAATTGGCTCAAGAAATGCTTGTCTATCCAAAGGTCATCTGATGGGAGAATTATTTTTCCTCTTTTACGTTTATAATTGACCTGGGATTAATATTTATTTATTGTGTGATGTAGAAATAAAATTTCATTTATTTCATGTAAATATCAATTTATCCAGAACCATTTACAGCAAAGAAAGGTGGTGTGCACTTATCATGCAGAAGGGTCCCTTTTCTCAAGGAGATCAGGAGTCTGTATAGGTGGTCACTTTCTCAACTTTAAATTTTGGTTTCTTGACCTATTTTTTTTTGTGCCAGCATTGTACTGTTTTGTTTACGTTATAGTAAGATTTTATAGATGGTAAAGTGTGATCCTTTAAATTTGTTCTTCAATATCATCTTGGCTAGGCCCACTGCATTTTCATACATATTTTAAAATCAACTTATTAATCTTTACCAAACAAAAGCTTAGATGTTGACTAGGGATGCATTGAATTTATACAACAATTTTAGAGAAGATTTACATTCTTCTACTATTCGTTCTTCAATGACTATGGTTTATGCTTTATTTATATATATTATTTTCTAATATTTTTATATTTTATGATCTTTCTTTTTAGGGGTTATATGCAACTCTCATTAAAGTTTTCCTAGATGTTGAATATTTTTATTGTACAACTGGTATCATCTTTGTAACTGTATTTTTCTAGTTATTTAGCTTTTTTTTTAATAAAAACAATTGATTTCTATATGTATGCTGGATTTTTGGATATTCATTTTGTGTACTTTGTATGGTGTGTACTGCCAGCAAATGTGATTAATTCATTTAGTGGGATTAGTAGTTTATCTGGAGATTTTTCCATGCTTTTACTTACAGAATTATGTCCTTTATGAATAATAGGTTTTATTGCATTCTTTCTAACCTCTATGACTTTGTGCCATCAAGTTGAACAAGTATGCCCTTTTATTTCATCTTTAAGTAACTGTTAAAAAGCTGGAAATGAGATATATGTAGTATAATATTAATTGCTAATATTAATCTGGAATGAGGTCTCTAGTGATATATCATAGGACTCTATTTTTGTTCAGTTTTAAAAAATATTGGATTACATCTCTCCTTGGCAAATATGTTTTAAATATTGTTTCTTCCTCATTTCACTTCTCATGTATTCAGAGTCCAATTACTTAATACATGTATTTTAGAATGTAAACAATATATTATTCATATTATTGTCTGTATTTCCTATTGTTTTCTCTGTATTGTTTAGTTTGGATATTTTACTGTTAGCTTGGATTGTTCCATTGGTTAGCGCTATCCATCTAATCATCTATGGAATTCATTGTTGTGTTTCCCGTTAACATATTTTTAAGTCTAAAACTCCCCTTAAATATTTTCTAATTATTCATTAATTTTTACTGGAGTAGAGTTGCTTTACAGTGTTGTGTTACTTTCTACCATACAGCCAAGTGAATCAGCTACACACACACACACACACACACACACACACATATGTATATCCCTTCTTGTTTGGATATTCTTCCCATTTAAGTCACCATATTCAATTACTTATTAATAGTCCACATAATATAACATAATTTCTTAAGCTTATTAATCTAATTGTTTTTACATTTCTGAAATATTTATTATTTTCTTTTCCTATAGACTTTGGTCTTATGGTATTGGCTTTGTGTCTGCCTGATGATTTTTTTTATAGAATGAATGACATTTTGTATGAAAATCTGTAGAAATCATTTGATGCTCTGGCTAATGGTATCTTCTTCCATAAGGAATTTGTGTTTGCTTTGGCAGGCAGTTAGTGTTGATACAGAAAACCTCTATCCAGCCACTAGGTGAAGGCATTTGTAGCTGGGCTTCGGGGAAGCTTGTCTCCTTCAGACGCATCTCTACTGGAGTTTGCTCTTTCGGGCTGCCGCTGAAAGCCAGGCTTGTTTACCTCGTTGATGGATTCTGAGCTACAGAGATTGCCCTCTGTTCAATAAGCCTGCTCAAATTCCTGCTCAACTTCTCACATCGTTTGCTGCTACATCTATTTTCAGTCAGCTGATTCTTGCAAACTGCCAAAAACTTTGAGAAGAGGTGTTGAATGTCAGCAAGCAATGTCTTCTTTCCGTTTCTCCAGTACATTGTCCCTTCAAGTCCTCACTGCTTGGGAAGCTTCCAGTGTTGTAAAGAGATGTGTGACACTCCTGGTTGTTTCAGATGGGAGGTTTGCTCTGTAACAAGCTTATCTGTCATAACCAGAAATATAAACTATTTTCTTAGAGTAAAACTGATGTACTGCTGAGTACGATAATAGTATTTCAAAAGAAATAAAGGCACCTTTGGATATTTGCCAACCAAGAGTATTTGGCTGAAATTGCATAATTCTCTGAACATGACAGGTCTCCCCCTTCTCGTTCTATTTCTATCCCTGGTTGATTTTATCTTCTCAGCTGTCTTTAATCTTTATCACTAATCCAATGAATTCCAAATATTTACCTGTAACTGAAAAATAGCTTCTGAAATACAGACCCATAAATCCAAATACCAAAATATCCCTTTTGGATATTTTGATAGCAAAATAACTCACAAGTGTTTCAAACTCACATAAAGAAAAGGGAATTTTTCATCTTCTATCTCTGCTTCCACATGAATCCACCTCATTCTCTTCTGTTTCATAACCCATAAGCAATAAGGTGAGCAATAAGATCTCCCTACCTGCTAAGCAACGTACTGGGTGATCATCCTCGGTTCTTTTTACTTTCTTCATCCTCATATCTAATCCCTCACCATGGCTTTATGTTTCAACTTCATTATTATTTCTTGAATTCATTTGTTTTCAGCATTCTTTTGTCCTCATGTGTGTCCTTGGAATTCTAAAAAGTCTAAAAATTGGCTCCCTTGCTTCCAGTTTAAGAGCATATATAATTTCCACACTCCCCCAAGTCATCTTTGAAAAAATAGAAACAGAGTCTTGTCACTTTCTTGCTTAAAGTCTTTTAGTGACTCTCCCTAATCTTTGGGAAAGTGTCTAAGTACTTTATGAGTTGAATGTGAAGTAAATGCAAAATATATAGAAGATGAAAAAATGAAATTTAACATTATGGTATGGAAAGCAAGACTGAGCCAAGAACTGGCATTAAAACTTTGGAAATTAGCTTCCTAGAGATGAGAATTGAAGTTGTGAGTGTAAATAATAACAAAGAAGGAAAGAGCATGGATGAAAAATGAAAGAGGATTAAAGATATCCATGAAATGAATGAGGGAAAGTATTTCTACAAAGAAGGCCAAAAGTTTAAGTTTATTGAAGGCAGTAAGATAAATGGAATTCAAGTGTCAAGCAAAGGATAGATCACTTGTGTGTCCTAATTAGTGCCAATGGGCCAAAGATGAGAACTGACCATATGTCTCTGAAGAGCTCTGAGCATAGGATAGAGATCCAGATGGAATTCTGAGAGGCTGTCCTGGGAACAAACATAGTGATTTATCTGTAATGAGTAAAAAGACATGGATAACCAAGAAGTTGATACCAACTTCCAGACAAATTCCTTTGATGTCTACTAGATGTAGCCATTAATAGAACTACAGATGCTGAGACCCTGGAGTCTTCCTCCCCCCTTCACTTTCCCTCCAGGCCAGCCTCAAAGGCCTGAGGATACTAATTAACATTAGGATGCTCTGGTCTCTGGCACCTTGAGTACAGAACCTTGTTATCCTCAGTAGTTGAGCCCTCCCCGACCTCTCACAGACAATGGAAGTCAAGCTGGCTTCCCATCTGCCCCTCTGAAGAATTTCCTTTGGACTTGATTCCTGTGAATTATTACCTGCCTTGCATTTCTGTTGTATAGTCCTCCTTCTGTGTGGTTTCCTGGTACATTTGTGCCTATGTGAAGATACTGTCTTTCTAAATCCCTTCTCAACGACTTACTAATTGTGGTATCACAATTATTCCCCACACTACCTCACTGGTGTTAACATGAGAATTACTGCCTTTGTTAAAATAATGACCTCATTCATTACTAGGGAAATGCAGATCAAAATTACAAGGAGGGATCACCTCACACTGGTCAGAATGGCCATCATCAAAAAATGTACAAACAATAAATGCTGAAGAGGATGTGGAGGAAAGGGAAATTTTGTGCACTGTTGGTGGGAATGTACATTGATACAGCCGTATAGAGAACAGTATGGAGATTCCTTTTAAAAAAATGAGGAATAAAACTCCCATGTGACTCAGCAATCCTACAACTAGGCATATGCTCTGAGAAAACCATAACTGAAAAAGACACCTGTACCCCATTGTTCATTGCAACACTGTTTGCAATAACACTGTTTACAATACGAATGGAAACAACCTAGATGTCCATCAAGGGATGAATGGATAAAGAGGTTGTGGTACATATATACAATGGAATATTACTCAGCCATAAAAAGGAACACGTTTGAGTCCATTGTGGTGAGGTGGATGAACCCAGAGTCTGTTAAATGAGTGAAATAAGTTGGAAAGAGAAAACTAAATAATACATATATATGAAATCTAGAAAAATGGTACTGATGAACACATTTACAGGACAAGAATAGAGATGCAGATATGGAGGGCCATCTTGTGGGCACAGTGAGGGCAGGAAAGAGTGGGACAACTTGAGAGAGTATCTCTGAAATTACACATTGCATGCGTGCTAAGTCCCTTCAGTCGTGTTTGACTCTTCGCAACCCTCTGGACTGTAACCTGCCAGGCTCCTTTGTCCATGGGATTCCCCAGGGAAGAATACTGGAGTGGGTTGCCATGCCCTCCTCCAGGGCATCTTCCCAACCCAGGGATAAAACCTGTGTCTCCTATATCTCCTGTACTGATAGGCAGATTCTTTACCACTAGCACCATCTGAGAAGTCAATATGTTAAATAAATAGCTAAAGGGAAGTTGCTGTATAACACAGGGTGCTCAGTGTGGTAGTCTGTGACAATCTAGAAGGATGGGGTGCAGTGGGGGTGTGGGGGAAGGTTCAAGTGGGAGGGACATTCATACTTATGGCTGATTCACACTGTATGGCAGAAGTCAACATAATATTGTAAAGCGAACATCCCTCCAATTAAAAATAAATTTAAAAATATACAGATACACAGAAGTCTAAAGAACAAAACACCATCAGAGAACAAAACGGAGATCCCGGAGATCAAAAAAAGACAAGGGCAGAGATGAAGAATTCCACAGAAGCATTGGAAAATAAAGCTGAGAAAGTTCTTTTGGAGAATAGAACAAGAGAATAAGAAATAAAAAAAAAAGAAAATTAGGGGATCACTAAGGGGGAAAGGGAGCCTAGCAACTTAATAAAATTCTCGAGAACAGAGAAAAAAAATAAAGCTCAACATTCAGAGAACTAAGATCATGGCATCTGGTCCCATCACTTCATGGAAAACAGATGGTGAAACAGTGGAAACAGTGGCTGACTTTATTTTTGTGGGCTCCAAATTCACTGCAGATGCTGATTGTAGCCATGAAATTAAAAGACGCTTACTCCTTGGAAGGAAAGTTATGACCAACCTAGACAGCATCTTATAAAGCAGAGACATTACTTTGCCAACAAAGGTCCATCTAGTCAAGGCTATGGTTTTTCCCGTGGTCATGTATGGATGTGAGAGTTGGACTATAAAGAAAGCTGATCGCCGAAGAATTGATGCTTGTGAACTGTGGTGTTGGAGAAGACTCTTGAGAGTCCCCTGGACAGCAAGGAGATCCAACCAGTCTATCCTAAAGGAGATCAGTCCTGGGTGTTCATTGAAAGGACTGATGTTGAAGTTGAAACTCCAATACTTTGGCCACCTGATGCGAAGAGCTGTCTCATTTGAAAAGACCCTGATGGTGGGAAAGATTGAGAGCAGGAGGAGAAGGGGACGACGGAGGGTGAGATGGTTGGATGGCATCACTGACTCAATGGACATGGGTTTGGGTGGACTCTGGGAGTTGATGATGGACAGGGAGGCCTGGTGTGCTGCAGTTCACAGGATCACAGAGTCAGACACAACTGAGCAACAGAACTGAACTGAACTGAATAAGAAAATATTTGTCAAATTGCAGACTTCTATATTTTCTCGAGGAAACAGAAACCGAAATACAATGCAAACGTTGTTATCTGTGATTCTATAGTAACTTTTCTGAAGTTTTCTTTACCTTAATGTTAGATAACCATTGGGGATGCATTTCACACCACAAGTGTGCTTCTTGTCAGTGTCCCATCTGTCAGACTTGCCAGAAAAGAAGTGGCACCTGTGCCTTCTGCTCCTCTGAGCACAGACACATTTACAGACAGCCATCCCGGACGTGTGGGTGGAGATAGGAGGTTGAGTCAGGAATTATTGGCATGTTTGCCCAGGAAGATAAGGAAGCGAAACTAACAATAGGAAAGAGGACCAATGCCAAGGGGGTGATGTGTAATGCACATGAGAAAGGAAAGTATCCGGGGGTTTTACCCTTTGCAGACAGCACCAATAGTCTCTCCTGTTTCATAGATCTGCTCACTGTAATGATTTTGGATGACTCCTTTCCTGCTTTCAAGATAGATTTCTCATGGGAGTTAAATAGATACTATCTTCTATGTGTATTCAATTGTTTTTTGTTGTTGTTGTTTTTCATTTAGGAAACGTTTTATTTCATCTTGATTAATTCATTTATTTAAGTATTTAATTTAAAAGACATTAGCCGTGAGTGTGTGTGTGCGCACGCGCACTGTCATGTCCAACTCTTCGAGACCCCAGAGACTGTAGCCCACTGCTCATCTGCCCATGAGATTTTCCTGGCAATTATACTGTAGTGCGTTGCCATTTCCTCTTCCAGGGTATCTTCCCAACCCAAGGATACAAAATCGCACCGCTTGTGTGCATTGGCAGGAGGATTCTTTAAAGCTGAGCCACATGGGATTCCTGTTAGCCATTTTATTCTTTCTTAAAGATTTAATCTAGAAAAATCCCACTTGAAACAAGTGTATTTATTTTTATATTATAAAGAATATTACAATTCATGTATGTTTCAAACTCATCTCTTAAGTGACAGGGTGAGCAGTTTCAAAGTCTTTCACTGACACTTTGTGGCAAACGGTGGAACTACAGTGTTGCTTAAGTTGTTTTCTGACGTTTTATATGTGTAATATAACAAATAACAATCAATAAATTGCCATGTTACACATCAGTATACATTCATATATACATTAATAAAGAAAAATCCAGAAATTGCATAGCTATTCATTAAGACACTAAATTACAATGTCACAACCTACTACAAACAGCACTTTGATTTCACAAAGAAATAATTTCAGTTATATCTTTAAAAATCATGTGTTGACTATCTTTAACACTGCTATTAATATATTAGAACTGAGGTGCATTTGAATAAATGTGTTCTCTTTCATTCTTTTAGCTTTTCATGAATTTTTAAAAAATCATAAAACTAAGATTGTTACCTAGAATTTTCATTCTGTGCTTAGGATTTTAGAGGAATGTTATTGGTGGCTTCCCTGGTGGCTCCTGCAATGTGGGAGACCTGGGTTCGATCTCTGGCTTGGTTAGAACCCCTGGAGAAGGAAAAGGCTACCCACTCCAGTATTTGGCCTGCAGAATTCCATGGACTATTCCATGGGGTCGCAAATAGTCGGAGATGACTGAGCGACTTTCATTCTTTCACTCACATTGTTGGGTCAAAAATTTTGTTTCCCATTTTTTATAACTACTTGTTTTCATGGAAAGTGATTTTTAAAATTGTGATAAAGCATTCATAATTTAAAATTCACCACTTTAACCATCCTCAAGTGTACAATTCATTGGCAGTAAGTACATTCTTATTATCATTCAATCATCACCATCGTGTATCTCCAGAACATTTTTCATCTTGTAAAACTAAAATTCTTTCTACGTAAACAATTATAACCCACTCTCTCCTCCCCCAAGACCCTGGCAACTAGCATTCTTCTTTCTGTCTTAAGGGATTTGACTAAGTACTTCATATAAGTAGAATTATATAATCATTGTCTTTTTGTGTCTGGGTTATTTCAGTTAGCATAGCACCTATATATTGTTTTAATGTTTAAAAATTAAATAAATATGAAAATGCTTAAAATAACTTGAAATATTTAGTTCAGATCTTTCAAGAAGCACAATAACATACTAATTATATATCATACAGTCTCCTCTTTATATCATAATCAATTGCAAGTTGACATACATAGTTCAAGACCTACATGTATGTTTAATAAAAGATGCAGTCTCACCAACAGATTAACACTGTATCACCCTAGTTTAAATTTGTCCAAGTGCAAGGACTGATTGGAGAGATAAATTAACTTTGTCCATATATAGTCTGATGGTTATTAAAACAAAAGCCAGTTCATCATAAATGCAGATTAAAGTTGCAACGGGCTTTTTCTGTTAATACTTTCTTTTCTCTTTTGAAAATCAGTTTAAGTTTGGCCCATCCAATTACAGGCACTGGCTTCTTAAAGGCTGCATCTCTATATTGCAGTTTAAATCCCCCTCTACATCACTGGCTACAGATGCTCTCATACAGATGGAGTCATGTTCCATCTGTCAGTACTGCAGAGAAAAGATGCATGTGATATATCATCGGATTCTTACAGAAGAAGAGATGACGGACCAGATGAGGGGTGAAAGAGAAAGGAATAAATGGACTTTTATCTTCGTGCACCTCTGCATCTCAAAAAATCTGTTTAAAAAAAAATCCATGTTAGAAGTATTAATAGATTTTCAGTCAATCTGCACCCCCAACACTCTGTAATTCCCCCTCACCCCTATGTGTACAAACATCCCTCACCTCTTCCTGGTTAGTGCAGGCCGACTTTTAAGTGCAGCCTAATCACAAACTAACTTTAATGTTGGTGGATCATGATCACTCAGAGAACCAGTTTCAAAAATAGTACCAAGTTCATGTCTCAGCCCTACCAAGGCTCATCAGAAGGCTATATGTGGGGAATTGAGTGCCAGGAAAATAACTGACAGGCAGCCAAGTTCCCTGTCAAGTGTCAGACTTTACTTAAAAGAAATGAGGAAAATAAATGCTCCATTCAGCCACTGGGTTTTTTCCTCTCCTTTTAAAGAACCTCATGATTCTTTATAATACTCAGGCAGTACATACACTGTAAGTGTATGAACACAGCAGTGTTATGAATATTTAGTTATTGCAAAGAAAGTTCTAGGCAGTGTTTGCACTGGGAGAAAAGCTTTTGAAACCAAGAAGTGTAAGAGAAAGAAAAAGCCCAGCTCAAACTGAAAAGGAGTCTTTGTACCAATAAGAAAATAACAACAGAAAATGCAAAACCCAGAATAGTCCATAATACTTTTAGAATTTGATTCATGATCAGGAAAGGTACAAGTAATGTTTTTTTTTCTTTCCCTTAATTTAAACTGCTTCTGTCTTTTCAAAAAATGTTATTGTAGTATATTTGATTTAAAATGCTGTGTTAGTTTCAGGTGTGCAACAAAATGCATCGGTTATATTTATATGTATGTGCATAGGCTTTTGCAGAACACTGAGTAAACTTCCCTGTGCTGTGTTGTAGATCCTTGCTGTTTATCTATTTTATGTAGTAGTGAGTGTATGTTACCCAAATCTCCTAATTCACCCCTTCATTCCCCACGTTCCCCTTGGTACCTGTACGTTTGATTTTGAGATCTGCAAGTCTGTTTCTGTTTTTCAAAATAAGTTCACTTGTACCATTTTTATTGGATTCCACATAGAAGTGATATTGTATGGCATTTGTCTTTCTCTGACTTCACTTAGTATGATAATATGTAGGTCAAAAGAATTTATGTTACTGAGAATGGCATTATTTCATTTTTTATGATGTAATATAGTTTCAAAAGAGAAAGAAGTCATGTTGAGCTAGACTAAGTAAGAGAAATTTCATGAAACCAACTCTATCATTTGATTCGTTGGATTTTGTTTCTCTCTCTCTTTTTTTTTTTTTTTTTTGAGGGGCTAGTATATAGTTGAGTTTAATATGGGATTGAAATGGAGTGTGGTCACTTCTAAACAGAGGAATGGCATTAGTAAACACTTTGACATGGAACATGCTAGATATAAAGTGAAATATCTAACTAATCCTGTAGCTCTGAAGTATGGACAGCCTTGCAAGACTTAAGGGAAAGTTCAACAAGACCTGGGTGGTAGAATGTCTATCTGAGGATTTTTCACTTAATCCTGAAGGAGAGGAGAAACTCCTGTTGAAATGAAAGAGATAATCTAACTGACGGGAATGGTACCCATGGATAAAGTGGACAGGAGTACAGAGAGCGGGTTCAGGGAGGTCATTGCAATGCTCCAGCTAATGGCTATCACAATCTAACCAAGCATCTGTAGTGGGAATAGAAAAACAGTTACAGAGGCAAGAGATACTTGGGGGATTTTAAACATAGGTTACAGAGAAAAAAGAAGCATGCTATACTTCAGAGAAGTGTAAAGTCCGGGCATGAGAATATAGGAAAAGATGATGAATTTAACTCTGTATAATTTTGATGTCTTACGAGGAGAAGGCTGTGTTTCCATTGTACCTTTAATATTTTGAATGGGCCAATGAATAAATTAACACAATAATGGATATTTGTTCAACCCAATTTGAGGAGATGAGCCCCCAAAGATGTGCTCAGTTCTGAATAGCTAGCTCATTTAAAAAGAATTTCTGGTTATCTTCAGCATTTTCTCAGTAAAGAGACCAGGGCCATGAGAGGGATAATCTTGCTATCATGTTGCAATGTTGCACCCAGGGAATTAAGTTTTGGGAAATAGGCATAGTCATAATCTTAAGTCAAGTTAAGTTGGAAGTAGTCAAACAGGAGATGGCAAGAGTAAATATCGACAATTTAGGAATCAGTGAACTAAACTAGACTGGAATGGGTAAATTTAACTCACATGACCATTATATCTACTACTGCAGGCAAGAATCCCTTAGAAGAAATGGAGTAGCCATCATAGTCAACAAAAGAGTCAGAAATGCAGTATTTGGGTGCAATCTCAAAAATGACAGAATGATCTCTGTTAGTTTCCAAGGCAAACCGTTCAATATCACAGTAATCTAAGTCTATGCTCCAACCAGTAATGCTGAAGTGGCTGAAGTCGAATGGTTCTATGAAGACCTACAAGACTTTCTAGAATTAACACCCAAAAAAGACGTCCTGTTCATTACAGGAGACTGGAATGCAAAAGTAAGAAGTCAGGAAATACCTGGAGTAAGGCAAATTTGGCCTTGGAGTACAGAATGAAGCAGAGCAAAGGCTAATAGAGTTCTGCCAAGAGAACACACTGGTCATAGCAAACGTCCTCTTCCAACAACACAAGAGAAGACTCTACACATGGACATCACCAGATGGTCAACACCGAAATCAGACTGATTATATTCTTTGCAGCCAAAGATGAAGAAGCTCTGTACAGCCAATAAAAAGAGGACCAGGAGCTGAATATGGCTCAGATCATGAAATCCTTATTGCCAAATTCAGACTTAAATTGAAGAAGATACGGAAAAACACTAGACCATTCAGGTATGACCTAAATCAAATCCCTTACAGTGGAAGTGACAAATAGTTTCAAGGGATTAGATCTGATAGAGTGCCTGAAGAGCTATGGACAGAGGTTCATGACATTGTACAGGAGGCAGTGATTAAGACCATCCCCAAGAAAAAGAAATTTAAAAAGGCAAAATGGTTGTCTGAGAAGGCTTTACAAACAGTTATGAAAAGAAGCAAAAGGCAAAATAGAAAAGGAAATATATATCCATCTGAATGCAGAGTTCCAAAAATTAGCAAGGAGAGATAAGAAAGCCTTCCTCAGTGATCAAGGCAAAGATATAGAGGAAAACAAGAGAATGGGAAAGTTTAGAGAACTCTTCAAGAAAATTAGAGACACCAAGCTGTATATTTAAGCTTCTTCAGCATTACTTTTCATGCAAAGATGGGCACAGTAAAGGACAGAAATGGTATGGCCCTAACAGAAGCAGAGAATATTAAGAAGAGGTGGCAAGAATACACAGAAGAGCCATACAAAAATGATTTTCATGACCCAGATAACCACGATGGTGTGATCACTAAACTAGAGCCAGACATCCTGGAATGAGAAGTCAAGTGGGCCTTAGGAAGCATCACTACGGACAAAGCTAGTGGAGGTGATGGAATCCCAGTGCAGCTATTTCAAATCCTAAATGTTGAGGCTACGAAAGTGCTGCACTTAATATGCCTGCAAATTTGGAAAGCCCAGCAATGACCACAGGACTGGAAAAGGTCAGTTTTCTTTCCATTCCCAAAGAAGAGCAATGCCAAAGAATGTTCAAACTACTACACAATTGCACTCATCTCCCATGCCAGCAAAGTAATGCTCAAAGTCCTCCAAGGCAGGCTTCAACAGTAGGTGAACCATGAAATTCCATATGTACAAGCTGGATTTATAAAAGGCAGAGGAACCAGAGATCCAATTGCCAACATCCGTTGGATCATCAGAAATACAAGAGAGTTCCAGTAAAAACATCTACTTCTGCTTTATTGACTATACCAAAGCCTCTGGCTGTGTGGATCAAAGCAAACTGGAAAATTCTTCAAGAGATGGGAATACCAGACCACCTGACCTTCCTCCTAAGAAATCTGTATGCAGGTCAGGAAACAACAGTTAGAATTCTACATAGAACAATGGACTGATTCTAAATTGGGAAAGGAGTACATCAAATCTGTGTATTTCAGCTTCTTCAGCATTACTGTTCAGGGCATAGACTTGGATTACTGTGATATTGAATGATTTGCCTTGGCAACAAACAGAGATCATTCTGTCTTTTTTTCAGATTGCATCCAATTACTGCATATCAAACTCTTTTGTTGACTATGATGGCTACTCCATTTCTTCTCTGAGATTCTTGCCCACAGTAGTAGATATAATGGTCATTTGAGTTATATTCACCCATTCCAGTCTATTTTAGTTCATTGATTCCTAAAATGTTAGTGTTTACTCTTGTCATCTCCTGTTTGACCACTTCCAATTTTCCTTGATTCATGGACCAAACATTCCAGGTTCCTATGCAATATTGCTCTTACAGCATTGGACTTTACTTCCATCACCAGTCACATCCACACCTGGGAAGGTTCCATAAGCCTCTTAAACAATAATCACAGAAAAGTAAATAATCTGATCACATGACCACAGCATTGTCTAACTCAATGGGACTATGAGCAATGCCGTGTAGGGCCACCCAAGATGGACAGGTCATGGCAGAGAGTTCTGACAAAACGTGGTTCCCTGGAGAAGGGAATGGCAAACCACGTCAGTATTCTAACTGAGGTACAGTGAGCCCCCAATCCAATGGGACTGGTGTCCCTGTCAGAAGATAGCCATGTGGATACAGAGAGGCAGGAGAAAAGACCATGTGATGATGGAGGAGAAGGAGACTGGATATACAGAGCCACACCCAGGGAAGGCCATGTTAACAGCCAACCACCAGAAACCATGAGAGCAGCAAGGAAGGAATTATCTACAAGTTTCAGAGGCAGCATGACCCTCCTGACCTTGATTTTTGACTTCTGACTCCAGAACTCTGTGAAAATAGGTTTGTGTGGCTTTAAAACACCCAACCTGCAGTACTCTTAAAGCAGCTCTGGGAAATTAATACAGGTATGATGTAGAAAAAGGAGGTAAGTTTATTCCTTGGGTTCCAGAAACGAATAAAGAACCCATGAACAGAACTGAAGGGGAAACAGACATCATCTCAACATGAATAACAACTTGCTGGTAGGTAAATTCACCACAAAATAGAAGCCAAGGGCTTAAGCAAGCCATAAATTGTTGTTGCTTTTGTTGTTTAGTCCCTAAGTCATGTCCTACTCTTTTGAAACCCCATGGACTGTAAACTTCCAGGCTCCCCTGTCCATGAGATTTCCCAGGCAAGAATACTGGAGTAGGTTTCCACTTTCTTCTCCAGGGGCTCTTCCTGACTGAGGGATTGAACTCCAGTCTCCTGCATTGGCAGGATGATTCTTTTACAACTGAGCCACCAGGGCAGCCCTAAGTTGCAAATTCCCCACTATTAAAAATGTGCAAGTAGAAATGAATCAGGAATACTGCAGAGCTGATTTATGCATCTGATTAAACCGATGATCTCCGACTCTAGAAATCAATGGACATGCATTAAAGTCTTGCCAAAGAGAGGTAGACAGCTGCCTTTCACCTCTGCTTCACTGATAGGTGCTGAAACATAATAGAATGGTATGCATAGTGTATAAGATTAAATCTAAAGTCAGCATTTACTAGCTATTCATCCTTAGGTAGACTCCGTTGCATCAGTTTTGCACATGTTAAACAGAAATAGTAATCACTTTATACTGTTATTATGGAGATTAAACTAGTTAATAATTTAAATTGTTTAAAACAGAACACAGGAAATATAAGTGTTTATTGGTGATCTACTTGCTCTCACATTGCTTAGCATCGTGCATTAACACTGGCCTCCCATCACTGCCATTCCTCACCCTCAAAATATGGAGAATTGGGAGTCAAACTAGAACTGATTGTATTTTTTTAAAGTTTCATTTTCTTTTCTAGATCCCACTTGGACCATTTATTGACCAAGTATCAGAAGTGTGATTTTTTTTTTCTGTTTTCTCATAACAAGCCACGATAATGTGTTAGTCAACTGGTAAGGTGGATTTGTGTGTGTGCGTGTGTTTCAAGCATTTCTGAGAAGTAAATGATTCAGCAGCAGCATTTTCAGACAATAAAGACTACAGTTTATCCTAACAAAGCTCTCTTGAGTTTTCAGTACTTATGTGCTAGAATTGGAGGAAGATGTGAAGTCTTCACAATTAAATCCTCAGAAATTCAGATATTTCATTAAATGAGCATCTGTTGGTGACTGGAGTGTAATTTCAGCTTCAGGAGCTAGTAAAAGAATTTTTCAACATATGACACTCCTAATAACAGTTACATAATTGTCAAAAAGAAATCCTCACTAAATGACTCAAATTTAACAAAATACACTTTTATTTCTTCACTAAGGAAGGTTACTAATCACTGCATCACTTGGGTGCATGGATGACAGCTTTGACAGGTTAACAATACTTCAGGTAAATTCAGTTACTTAGTTACATTCCGTGAAGAAAATCCATCAACAGATGTGGGTAGCAATGCTTATATATAATTCTGGGACCAGTGATTATGTAACCTTTGGATCCATCAGAGGGAGGAAGGAGAATCAAGGAACTAGATGCTCTTTCCATAAGGAGTGGCTTAGTGACAGCACACATTTTAAAAAGGGGGATGCTCTGAGAAAGTGAGGGAGGCTTGGCTGTGAGAGTATGTTTGATCTGAGGCAAAGTTTAGAGGCCAACAAGCGTAGTAGAAAGGAAAGCGTTTCTAGAATTTAGATGTGCTTTTTTAAAATAACTCTTTCATTCACAAAAGAAGGTAACCAATGTGGTGGAACGACCAGCACTTCACTTGGTGTATAAGCCCAGTTGTCATAGTGATTCCCTGCTTTATAAGCTATTTGTCCCCAACAAGTTCCACAAAATCCCTGTGTGTCAATGACATCATAATATACAAAACATCAGTAATGATGAATTCCCTTGGGATTGTCATTGAGATTGAATATCCACCTCACTATCTGGCAATAATAGGTACTGAATAATTGTAGGCTTTTGTCTTTAAGTGTCTTCATCTCTTATAAGTCCTAAAGGCAGAGTTTGGGAGCAGATATGGGTCAATATGATGGATAAGGCAACACCACAGTTCACTGAAAAATAGCAAGCTCTTTATTCATCTCAATTCAGCAAATATCAATATTTCTTGAGTATCTACTACATGCTGCCCACTGAGGGGATAAAATGATAAATCAAAGATTGTTCTTTAATTTCTGGAAAATGAAATTCAAAATCAAGTAAAACAAACACAGCCATATGAGCCACTGAGAAATGCCTTGCAAGGTAAGGGAACTGATTTTAAGCATATATTGAGAATTCACACAGATTGATTCAGTGAAAACACAGAGCAGCCTTAAATTTTCTCCCCTTGGCAATATTTATTTGTGAAATTGCAGGGGTACTAGCCAGCTTGATAGTATTCCCTAATCAGACCTATTTTGTTTAGTTACTGCCTTGGTCTGTCAATCCTGCTGTAACAGAGTACCATGAACTGAATGGCTTATAAACAACAGAAGTTTGTGTCTCAGTTCTGGATTCTGAGAAGTGCAAGGTCAAGGCTCTGGCAGCTTCAGCATCTTGGCAGAGTCCATTTCCTGGTTCATAAAAAACAGGCAATTTTTTGCTGTATCCTCTCATGGTGGAAGAGGTGAAAGATCTCTCTGTATAAGGAGAGATCCCTTATATTAGCTCCCTTTATAAGGACCTAATGCCCTTGACAAAGCCTCCACCCTCATGTCCAACTCATTTTCCAAAGGTCCACTTCCTAATACCATCACACTGGGGGTTAGGAGCCTTTCTTTTTTCAATTGAAGTATAGTTGATTTACAATGTTTTGTTAATTACTGTAGTACAGCAAAGTGATTCAGTTATATTTACATAGACATATACATTCTTTTTTAATTATTACTTTCCATTATGGCTTATCATAGGGTATTGATTATAGCTCCCTATGCTATATAGTAGGAGTGGCTTCCCAGGTGCTCAGTGGTTAAAAATTCCACCTGCCAACGCAGGAGACACAGGAGACCTGGGTTCAATCCCTGGGTTGGGAAGATCCCCTGGAGTAAGAAATGGCAACCCACTCCAGTATTCTTGCCTGGAAAATTCCATGGACAGAGAAACCTGGCAGGCTACAGTCCATGGGGTCGCAAAAAGTTGGACATAACTGTGCATGAACACACACTATACCGTAGGATCTAATTGCTTATCCATTCTATACATAAAACTTACATCTGCTAATCCCAACTTCCCAGCCCTTCACTCCCTCAGCCCCTTTCTCCTCCGCAACCACCAATCTGTTCTCTATATCTGTGACCCTGTTTCTTCTTCAAAAGCAGATCTATTTGTGCCATATTTTCGATTTCCACATATAATGGATATTGTGTATTATTTGTCTTTATCTGACTTACTTCACTTAATGCAACAATCTCTAGTTCCATCCATGTTGCTGCAGAGGACACGATTTCATTCTTTTTCATGGCTGAATAATATTCTTCTGTGTATATGTACCCCATATTCTTTTGAGGGGGTAGGATCTTAATATATGGATTTCTGTTTCATTGCACCTTCCACATCATGGACGTTCAGTCCATAACAGAGACCATTCCTTTCTCTTTCCGAATCAGTTTGTGTGGCCGTGTGGAAGAACCACCACATGAGGACGGTGACCAATTACTTCATTGTCAACCTTTCTCTGGCTGATGTGCTTGTGACCATCACCTGCCTTCCAGCCACGTTAGTTGTGGACATTACTGAGACCTGGTTCTTCGGACAGTCCCTCTGTAAAGTGATTCCTTATTTACAGGTAAATGCTTTGTACTCTTTTGGGGGGGTTCAAACACAAAAACTACCAAAAAATGTGTAATCATTTTAATTTATAGCCATGGTCCATTAGTAAATACTTAGTGCATTAAGAGAGAAATTAGCAAACTTAAGGAAAGTAATACTAGAAACTTTGGGTAAACAAGGTAAGTTCTGGGTAAAAAAGTGTTAGAATCCTGTGCTGTATAAACCTTTTGCTTCTTTGATCTCTAATTTTATGATTATAAATTAAAGAACTTTAACAAATCAATGATTGAGGTTATCCCAATCCAAATAATTGAGTTTTTTTTTTTTTTTTGAGCCTTGTGGGCTACAGTCCATGGGGTTGCAAAAGAAGCAGACATGACTTAGGGACTAAACAACAACAACAATATCTAAAATATACAAAGAGTTGTTAAAACTAAGCAATCTGAAAGCAAACAACCCAACTAAAACATAGACCAAAGACATTAACGACACCTTACTAAAGAAGATATACAAATGGCAAAGAAACATATGAAAAGATGTCCTTCATCACATCTCATCAGTGAACTGCAAATTAAAATAATGAAATATTACTACATACTTATTAGAACGGCCAAACTATGAAACTCTGACAACAACAAAAGCTGGCAAGGATGTGGAGCAACAGGAACTCTCATTCATTGCTGGCGAGGATAATGAAAACTGTTATAGCTATTTTGGAAGACTGATTTTTTTTAACAAAACTGTCCCAGTATATGATCCAGCAATTTCATTCCTTGATATTTACTCTCAAAAGTTGAAAATTTACATACACAGAAAATCTCTCATGAAAATGTCTATTGCAGCTTTATCCATGATGACCAAAATTTTGAGGTAACTAAGATGTCCTTCAGTGGATTAACAGATAAACTAACTGGAGTACAACCAGATAATAGAATATTATTCAGTGATGAAAAGAAATGAGTTGCAGGACATGTTCAGTTCAGTTGCTCAGTCATGTCTGATTCTGCAACCCCATGGACTGCAGCACTCTAGGCTTCCCTGTCCATCACCAACTCCTGGAGCTTGCTCAAACTCATGTCCATCAAGTTGGTGATGCCATCCAACCATCTCATCCTCTGTCATCCCCTTCTCCTCCTGCCTTCAATATTTCTTAGCATCAGGGTCTTTTCCAATAAGTCAGTTCTCATCAGGTGGCCAAAGTATTGGAGTTTTGGCTTCAGCATCAGTCCTTCCTTCCAATGAATATTCAGGACTGATTTCTTTAAGGATTGACTGGTTGGATCTCCTTGTAGACCAAGGGACTCTTAAGAGTCTTCTCCAACACCATGATTCAAAAGCATCAATTCCTTGGTGCTCAGCTTTCTTTATAGTCCAACTCTCACATCCATACACAACTACTGGAAAAATCATAGCTTCGACTAGATGGACTTTTGACAGCAAAGTAATGTCTCTGCTTTTTAATACACTGTCTAGGTTGGTCATAGCTTTTCTTCTAAGAAGCAAACGTCTTTTAATTTCATGGCTGCAGTCACCATCTGCAGTGATTTTGGAGCCCAAGGAAAGTCTATCACTGTTTCCATTGTTTCCCCATATATTTGCCAAGAAGTGATGGGACCAGATGCCATGATCTTAGTTTTCTGAACGTTGAGTTTTAAGCCAACTTTTTCATTCTCCTCTTTCACTTTCATCAAGAGGCTCATTAGTTCCTCTTACTTTCTGCCATAAGGGTGGTATCATCTGCATATCTGAGGTTATTGATATTTCTCCTGGCAATATGTATAACAGTGTGTGCTTCATCCTACAAGCCTTCCCAGGTGGTGCCAATGGGTAAAGAATCATCCTTCTAATGCAGTAGACACAAGAGATGGGAGTTTGAACCATGGATTGGGAAGATCCCCTGGAATAGGAAATGGCAACCCACTCCAGTATTCTTGCCTGGAAGATTCCAGGGACAGAGGAGTCTGGCTATGGGGTTGCAGTGAGTGGTTAGCCTATCCCTCTTCCAGGGGGACTTCCTGACCCAGGAATTGAACCAGGGTCTCCTGCATTGCAGGCAGATTCTTTACCATATGAAAAGAATACTACTACCTGAGAATAGTACTACCCAGGAAGCCCTGTAGGAGCAGTGAACTGCTTTTTCAGAGTGACTGTTTCAATATAACTGAAGAGTCTCTGCACAGGAAAAGAACACAAGTCTACTGAGATTCGGGTGATGGGTGTTCGGTGGCGGATGGTCTCCCTCTTTCTCTCAGTCACACTTTCCTACATTCCAGTCTATTAGTGCCCATCATCCAACCTTTGCAATTTGGCAGAATTTCCATTTCTACTTGTCGTGGATCTCTGGTGCTGTTTGTCACGTCTGTATGCTATCATGAAACTGACTCCTCTACCAAAGAAAACTTCCCACTTTGAGCTGACCACAGGGCACTCATAGGACAAATGCAAGATAAAGCATCGACAGCAAAAGAAAGTTCACATCATCTCACTTTGCTTCACTCACAGTGTTCACAATTCACACTACATTCATTTCTGAAATGATTTACTATCAGTTTGGTTTGACTTACTGTCAAAACTCAATGAAAAAGGCACCCAGAAGTGCACTCCTACAAGTGAAAAGCAACAACAGAACTCTCATTTATAATCATTTATGATAAGGTACAATTGTGTACCACCTTTGAGAAAATCATGTAAATTGGATTCTAATTGTACACTACAGTATATTATACACCAGCAAATACAGTAGTCAAACAACGACTGTTAAATCACTGATGCCTAAGTGTTCATTCAATGGATTATACCATTAGATTATCCAAACAGCATATTGTCTCATGGGAAGGCACTGCACCCTGGCTCACCATTGGCACTGGACAGCCATCTCTCAAGCGCACTGATTGGAACTGATTATTGCTAGCAGTTGAAGGAACTCCTAGAAATGACTTCAGAATTTGAATCACATTACTTCTATCCCATTCACCCATGTTGATTAGAATTTATGAAAAGCAAGATACTAAGCCTTGTTGAGAACTTTTCGTTTCTAATTGCTAGAGAGGATAAATATAGCCCTGGCTCAGTAGTATGAAAGGTCACCTGTGTAGAGCTAGATGACCACTCTATCCCCAGGTTGGCAAGGGTTTAGAAGGGCTCTGGGTTCTTGACACATTCTCAGGGAGGAATGGAGGATGAACAAAGAGTGGACACTGGAGAAAGGTGTGAATGTCCCCTAAGGCAGTGCCAAAGAATTTCCAGGTGCCATCAACAAGGTGGAATCAAGATTGCCAGAGAAATATCAACCAACTCAGATATGTAGATGAAACAACTCCAGTGGCAGAAAGTGAAGAGGAACTAAAGATCCTCTTGATGAGGGTGAAAGAGGAGAATGAAAAAGCTGGCTTGAAACTTAACACTAAAAAAAAATAAATAAATATAAATGATCACTTCATGGCAAATAGAAGGGGGAAAAGGGGAAGCAGTGGCAGGTTTTCCTTTCTTGGGCTTCAAAAATCACTGCAGACGGTGACTGCAGCCATGAAATTTAAAGACACTTGCTCCTTGGAAGGAAAGCAATGACAAACCTAGACAGCATGTTAAAAAGCAGAAATGTTACTTTGCCAACAAAGGTCTGTCTAGTCAAAGCTGTAGTTTTTTCAAGTAGTTATATATGGATATGAAAGTTGGACAATGTAAAAGGCTGAGCACCAAAAATTGATGCCTTTGAACTCTGGTGCTAGAAATGACTCTCAAAAGTCCCTTGGACTGCAAAGAAATCAAGTTAGCCAATCCTAAAGGAAATCAACCATGAATATTCACTGGAAGGACTGATGGTAAAGCTGAAGCTTCAATATTTTGACTGCCGCATGCAAAGAGTCAACTCATTAGAAAAGACCCTGATGCTGGGAGAGATTGAAGGCAGGAGAAAGGGACAACAGGGGATGAGATGGTTGGATGGCATCACCAATTCAATGGACATGAGTTTGAGCAAGCTCCAGGAGCTGGTGAAGGACAGGGAAGCCTGGCATTCTGCAGACCATGGGGTTGCAAAGAGTCGGACACGACTAAGCAACTGAACAGCAACAAATCAACCAACATAAACCTACTCTGATAGAGTTCATCCCTTTCAAATTAAAGTTCAAATTAACCCCCCAGAATTTAGAACAGCTTATATCTTTACTTATAATTTCTATAACTATTCTTCACTGTAAAGCAGTCTGTTCCAATTAAAAGCTAGAACTCTAAGCTCGAGAACAGAAGAAGATATGAATAGGATAATCACCATCACCGCTGCCATCATCATAACAAGGAGTAACACACTTGTCATTTATATACCAGGCCCAGATTAGGCATTTCACGTGTTGACTGAATTCTTCTGACAAGTCCGCGGTAGTTATGATTATTATGCAAGTTTACTGATGAGAAAACTGAGGCATAGCTTAATTAACTTACCCAAGATCTCACATTTAGCAAGTGCCATGTGGTGCAACCCAGGAAACATGGCAGCGGAATTGATTTCAATTGTACTGTCATCTATTCTAAAGAGAATCAAATGAATCAGAGTTGGCAAGCATCTTATTGTCAATTTTACTGATTTAATAGGAAAAAAATACACACATTTGCGAACAGTTGTTAAGTAGGTGACCCACATTGTTCAGCTAGCTGGGAGGAGATGAGAATGGCTATGTGGTCCTGATGCTTAGCCCAGAACTTCTCCTCCTCTGCCGGATCAGCATGTACATCCCTCTCACGCATCTGTACCTATCGTCAACGCATCAACAAGCAAGGTCCTGATGTAAGAAGCAGAGATACCCTCCCATTCACATATTATAGGATCAATACAACTAAGACAGAAAAATAGAGAAAGATGACTCTGCCACATAATAAACACAAGAAGCACTGTGCCAGGTACTGTTTTGCACAGTCCCTCCTGCCATTGGTCTTTGTTCCACAGAGAAGATAAACAGTACATGAATGAATTAAACACGCCGTAAGTGTTGAGAAGAAAGTGAATAGAAATCTGTAAATAATAATAATAATAACAGAAAGGAGAATGAGGCTTGTTTTTAAAGAGAGGGTTTTGAAACAAGTGATTTTGTCAACCAATGGTCTGTTCATTCAGTATAGAATGCACTAAATATAATTAAATAAACTTGGGGCTTCCCAGGTTTCGTTAGTGGTAAAGAACCTGCCTGCCAGTGCAGTAGATTTAACAGATGCAGGTTTGATCCCTGGGTTAGGAAGGTCCCCTGGAGGAGGGCCTGGCAACCCACCGCAGTATTCTTGCCTGGCGAATCCCATGGACAGAGGATCCTGGCGGGCTACAGTCTATAGCGTTGCACAGAGTAGGACACGACTGAAGTGACCTGGCACGGCACAGCAATTGCATAAACTGATCATGGGGGATGGGCATACATGACATGTTTCTTTACTGTCTTCTTAAAGTTCCAAGCTAAATGTGTGTGATTAATTATACATAAATCTGGATTAGGTGAACCTATTTGAACTTTAGAGGTATGTTGCTTATTCCAGCAATGAGCAAACCATGGCAAGGAGATCTATATAGAAGATTCCTTTTTATCACAACTCATGCATTTGCATGTTGAAAATGAACAAATAACCTTGGTTATTTAAAAATAAGAAATGAGATACCAATAATTCAAAAATGCTAATTAAATGCAATTGCAATCAAATTCTTGTATGTTAATTTAAAAGAAAGCCATGTCATCGTATTATTGTGTGTAAGTAAAAGAAAAATTTCCAGTTCAGACTACGAACATATGTTTTTACCTTTGAAGGTAAGATTTCCCTTATCAATGGAAAAATACCAAAACAAATCATGTTTGTCTTTATTCAAAGAGTGTCATATAAATCAAAACACTTGGCATAAAAAAAGAGGCAGCTTCCCAAGTGGTGCTAGCTGTAAAGAGCCCACCTGCCAATGCCGAAGAAGACTCGAGTTCAAATCCAGGATCCCCTGGAAGTATTCTTGCCTGGAGAATTCCATGAACAGAGGAGCCTAGTGGGCTACAGTCCATGGGCTTGCAAAAAGTCAGACTCAACCGAAGAAACTTAGCACTCAGACATAACACACTTTTATATTTAATAGGAAGTAGGTAATTCTTTTTCTTGATACATTTCTAATATTACTTGTGGCAGATTCTTTTTCTTTTTTTAATAGCATTTGAATGAAATGTCTTTTGCCAACTTTGAATCTGGTTATCTGTGTGCCTAGCCCTCTGAAACAGTACACATATTGAGAGACATCCATGTAACAGCTGAGCTTCCCTGTACTCCCTTCCTTCTTTCTTTAGACCGTGTCCGTGTCTGTGTCTGTCCTCACACTGAGCTGCATCGCCTTGGACCGGTGGTATGCTATCTGTCACCCTCTGATGTTTAAGAGCACAGCCAAGCGGGCCCGGAACAGCATCGTCATCATCTGGATCGTGTCCTGCGTCATAATGATCCCTCAGGCCATTGTCATGGAGTGCAGCACCATGCTGCCCGGCTTAGCCAATAAAACCGCCCTCTTTACCGTCTGTGATGAGCGCTGGGGAGGCAAGTTCAGTGTGGTCCTTAAACTGATATGACAGCTGTGAATTGGAAATCTGACTTGCATAACGCTTGTAAAGCTGGCCTTCTTTATTTTATTGACATTCATTAGTATCATTTTGCAAAAACATGAAAAATCAAGTTGAAATCCAAAACGATTTCACAGAATCCCTCCACCCATTTTGAAACTTTAGATGCACGACTATCTAGCTGTTGTATTGTTCAGCTGGGGACTATGAACTTTTCTTAGGTTTTCTAAAACATTGAAAGGACTCATTTATAATAACCCAAATATGTATTTTGAAATTATTAGCATTTTATAACATGGTAGAACATTATATTTCCACAGGTGTCGGGTTCCCTAATGGGGCTTCAAATACAACTGAATTTTTCATGTTAAAGTCATGTGCAGCCTGGAAACATGACTGTCTTGTCTATTGACTATGGTGATCTTTGAGTCAAACCAGCTAAATATGCTTTCTCTATTCATAATACAGTAAATTGATAAATTTTACCACTGACATAATTATTTTCTGATTTCAGAGTTATACTTATCATGGAATTATGATCCTACTTGATTTCCCATCTGACATGGTCAGTAGTTAAATTAAACAATCAGAAGATGGAGGTGTTATGGTCCTTTGGTTCAGAACTCTCAGCAACAGTCTGAGTTCTGTAACAGTGGAACCACTTTTATCAGTGCCTGATGATGGTACGAATCCGGACATAGCAAAGAATGAAAGAAAATAAAATAATGCTGCATTTCCCAGCACTGTTTAAAAATTATCACATGAAATTTAAAGAAAACAATCTATTCTCCTCTGGTTAGGTATATTACAATGGTTCATATTTAGACACTGTAAACGTTAGGAAAGCATTTGTCTATTGGAAAGATGTATCAGTAGAGGCAGTGTACCCCAAGGATGGCTGGCTCATGGACTTCTGATTTTCAAGTATTTGAATCTCTGAATTCATGTTAATTCCTAACTTGGTATTTTATTGGAACCCTGAAAAGAGAAAAAACAAGGACTGAAAAATTAGGCATATATTTTCACTGCTGTAGAATAAATCTCAAAAAATATTGCAGTTACTCCATATATTATCCAAAGACTTATAATACTCAAAATTTCAAAAGCTGCTTTATCTTTTATTCCAGATATTAAGTGCCCCTTTATAAAATTTAGTTTTTCCCTTCATTTCTAACATTGCAATTCTTTTGCTATATTTCTTTCTGGATCTTCTTCAGCTTTTCATGAGTTTCCTCATTAACAACGCAGACAAAAACAAAATGAGTGGAAAGTTCCAAAATGATAAAAATATTCTTAAGTGTTTTTGGTCCCATTTGTTTAATGTTCAAACAACATCTTGAGTACTTAGGATATGCCAGAAATTGTGCCAACCTGAAGAGAAATAGGCTCTGCCTAAGGGAACACATTGTATATACTGAGGTTGAAAGGCAAATAAATAAAGTTTTATAGTGTGATTAGTATTTTAATATACTTAGATATAAAGTGCTAGGAGCACAAATTAGAGGACAGACTCAGTCCTGGCCATTTGGACAAAGTTTACAAGCAGCTGCTAACACTTCAGCAAAGCATTAAAGATGAACAGGGAGGAAATCAGGGGGCAGTTCATTTACTCAGGGTTTGAGCTCTGGTCACTTAGAATGAACTTGTTTTGCCTCTTGATTTGGCTATGTTTTAATGGTTAAATGGGGCTTCCCTGGTGGCTCAGACAGTAAATAATCTGCCTGCAGTTGGGGAGACCCAGATTCGATCCCGAGGTTGGAAAGAGCCCCTAGAGAAGGGAATGGCTACCCACTCCAGTCTTGCCCGGAGAATCCCATGAACGGAGGACCCTGGCAAGAGTCAGACGTGAGTGAGCGACTAACACTTCCACTTTCTTTATAATGTCTAAATATCTCAATTCTTTTTCAGTTTAAGAAAAACTGAAAATGTGGAGATTCGCTAGCATGAGTGTGATTCTCTCTCAGTGCACAATTTAATAATTTGGTTGATTAAATGACTATAATCTACCCCTTTAAAAAATTAAAAAAGATTTTCCAGACAAGGAATAGGGGAAAGGGAAAAACTCCTGAGGGTGTCCTAGGAAGTAGGAAAACCCACACAATGGGCACCATCCCTTGAAGAAGAAAGTAAGAAAGTTCAAACATAGTTTCTGGATTGTAGGGGTAGACAGTCTAAAGAATTGTGTTTGGGGAAAGGTGGGCTGGGGACCAACTGTGACATGTCTCTTAGGTAATTCCTATACAATGAGTTCTATTTGGAAAAGAAACTAAAGATCTCTTGATTCGAGCAATTTAGTTAATCATGATGAAATTGAACCATAAATTATTTGTTCAATATTATGAAGCAAACAAGCACATTTAAATCAGAGTGTTGCTGAACCCAGGTTTGGTTGCTTGCCACACAAAAAGTCAGTAATTGAGAGGAAAGTTTCTGGAGAAAGGAAATATGACTCAATCAGAAAAGCTGACAATGTGAGGAGAAGGTGCACTCCCAAGACCAACTGAAGGATCCTCTCAGCCATGACAATTTTTAAAGGGAAAAAGAGGGGAAGGATCCTAGTGAATCACTGCGGCAAGAGGTTGGGTTCTGCATTTGTCTCCATTATGTGCAGACTGGCTGACTCTCTTTTTATATGGTCTAGATGGTCTGCCTGCAGGATTGCTAACGGAGCTACTGAGGGGAGATATCTAGTCATTCTTTCACTGCTTAGTTCTTCATTCTTACTTCTGTAAATCTAGGAAAAGAACCAGCAGGGTAGGCAAGGCATAGTGCACATTCAGGAGAAAGTTAAGTCAGGAGCTAGGTTAAATTACCTAGTGATCCCCTCCCTATAATTAGATTCTATTAAGGCTAGTGTGTGTGTGTGTGTGTGTGTGTGTGTTAGTTGAGTCCGAGTCTTTACTACCCCATGGACTGTAACTCACCAAGTTCCTATATCCATGGGATTTCCAAGATAAGAATACTGGAGTGGGTAGCCATTTCCTTCTCCAGGGGCTCTTCCTGACTCAGGGATCAAACCTGGATCTCCTGCATTTCAGGTGGATTCTTTACCCTCTGAGTCTAGAGGGGCACAGAAATGGGCAGACAAGAAATGGCCAAAAGAGCTTTTTTCAGCCCACACATTGATCATCTGTAAGTTCATGGAGACAGTAATTAGATTAAAATTCCCACCTATTATTCAACATGTGTCAGTAGTATAGTCTTTATTTTGGTAATTAGCTTCATTTATAAGTTTGGCAGACTGATTCTATAAACTTGTCCTTTTTATAGTGTTGCCCCGAATGATTAAGTTGCATTAACCACAATGAGCAAAAAGATTGTAGAATTAGGGGATCCAGTTAGTCATTATGATTAAGTAAATAGCTGCATCGTTTTCGAATTACCTTTAAGCAACAGATATAAATCTCTAAAACTCATCCTGACCTCTGACATTTTATTACCTATAGGTAATATTTATTACCTACATTTATGGAAGGAGTATTTTCTTTAAAAAATAAGAAATTATTGTCAAATATCTAAAAACTTAAATTCAGTTTTCAGAAGTCATTTATAAAACCTATTTGAAAGTGATTTTATATTGGTGTTTAATTATTCTAAATGTTTTTAAAGGCAAAGTAATACTGTATTGAGTTGATCATCCACAAAGTCAAGCAATAAAAGATATTATATTAGATTTTCATACATTAAATTAAATCAAATAACTATGTTTTCAAGAAGTGTATGAAAAATGAAAAGTAGATTCTGATCATTTTGCTCATTAGACATCAGTTTATTATAATGATTTTGCATAGCATAAGTTTTGTTAATATAAGCTATGTATGTCTACATTTCTTTTGTTTTTTTTAATTAATTAATTTATTTATTTAGTTTTGGCTTCACTGGGTCTTTGATGCCTCCAGAGCTTAGTCTAGTTTCTGTGAGCAGGGGCTCCTCTCGAGTTACAGTGCAAGGACTTTTCATTTCAGAGGTTTCTCTTGTTGCAGAGCATGGGCTTCTAGGGTCCACGGACTCCAGTAGATGTGGTTCATGGGCTTTATATTTAGAGCACAGCTTAGTAGTTGTGGCTCATGGACTTAGTTGCCAGCAGCATGTGGAATCCTCCTGGACCAGATTCGAACTTGTGTCCCCTGCATTGGCAGGCAAATTCTCAAGCATGAACCACCAAAGAAGTCTCTGTAAGTCTATCTTTAACTTAAAATTTTTAAGCTTGGACAAAAATGTGTGATAGTCAGAAGCTAAAGTCACCAAAAGGGTTCAAACCTGAGTTCGATCTGGAGAAGGGAAAGGATAACCACTCCAATATTCTTATCTGGGAAATCCCATTGACACAGGAGACTGGTGGGCTACAGTCCATGGGGTTGTAAAGCTAAAGGTCAGCTTTCATTCCAGTCCCAAAGAAAGGCAATGCCAAAGAATGCTCAAACTACCACATAATTGCACTCATTTCATGCACTAGCAAAGTAATGCTCAAAATTCTTCAAGCTAGGCTTAAACAGTACGTGAACTGAGAACTTCCAGATGTTCAAACTGGATTTAGAAAAGGCAGAGGAACCAGAGATCAAATTACCAACATCCCCTGGATCATAGAAAAGGCAAGAGAATTCCAGAAAACCATCTACTTCTGCTTCATTGACTACCCTAAAAGAATTTGATTGTGTGGATCACCACAAACTGTGGAAAATTCTTAAAGAGATAGGAATACCAGACCACCTTATGTGCCTCCTGAGAAATGTATATGCAGGTCAAGAAGCAACAGTTAGAACCAGACATGGAAAATTAACTGCTTCCAAACTGGGAAAGGAGTACGTCAAGACTATATATTGTCACCCTGCTTATTCAACTTACATGCAGAGTACATCAAGAGAAATGCTGGGCTGGATGAAGCACAAGCTGGAATCAAGATTGCCAAGAGAAATATCAATAATCTCAGACCTGCAGATGACACCACCCTATGGCAGAAAGTGAGGAGGAACTAAAGCCTATTTATGAAAATGAAAGAGGAGAGTGAAAAAAGCTGGCTTAAAACTCACCATTCAGAAAACTAAGATCATGGCATCCAGTCTCATCACTTCATGGCAAATAGATGGGAAAACAATGGAAACAGTGATAGACTTTTCTCCAAAATCACTGCAGATGGTGACTGAAGCCATGAAATTAAAATATGCTCCTTGAAAGAAAAGGTATGACAAACCAGGGCAGCATGTTAAAAAAGTAGAGACATTGCATTGCCAACAAAGGTCCATCTAGTTAAAGCTATGGTTTTTCCAGTAGTCATGTATGGATGTGAGATTTGGACCATAACGAAAGCTGAGCACTGAAGAATTGATGCTTTCTAACTGTGGTGGTGGAGAAGACCCTTGAGAGTCCCTTGGACTGCAAGGAGATAAAACCAGTCAATAAAGGGAATCAGTCCTGAATATTCATTGGAAGGCTGACACTGCAGCTGAAGCTCTGATACTTTGGCCACCTGATGCAAGGAGCTGACTCATTAGAAAAGACCCTGATGCTGGAAAAGATGGAAGGCATTAGGAGAAGCGGATGACAGAAGATGAGATGGTTGGATGGCATCACCGACTCAATGGTCATGAGTTTGACCAAGCTTCGGGAGATGGTGAAAGACAGGGAAGCCTGGCATGCTGCAGTCCATGGGGTCACAAAGAGTTGGACATGACTGGGTGACTGAAAAACAACAACAAAGTCACTGTAGGATGCTATATTTTACAGGGTTGGCTCTCTAAAGTTCAAACATCTTGAAAGTCCAAATACCATTTAGCCTAATTAAAAAAATATTTATTGTGAAGTATCTTTTACTTGTGCTTACTCATAAACTGTATTTCTTATCTTTCAGTATCAGTCAGTCGCTCACTTTTGTCCGACTCTTTGAGAACCCATGGAACGTAGCACAGCAGGCTTCCCAGT
The DNA here is from genome assembly GCF_049115385.1 of Moschus berezovskii. Classification (NCBI taxonomy): domain Eukaryota; kingdom Metazoa; phylum Chordata; class Mammalia; order Artiodactyla; family Moschidae; genus Moschus; species Moschus berezovskii. The sequence continues at coordinate 17,182,297 of NC_142482.1, read as the reverse complement.
CCATCACCAAGTCCAGGAGATTACTCAAACTAATGTCCATTGAGTCGGTGATGCCATCCAACCATCTCATCCTCTGTCGTCCCCTTCTCCTCCTAACTTCAATATTTCCCAGCGTCAGGGTCTTTTCCAATGAGTCAGTTGTTCACATCAGCTGGCCAAAGTATTGGAGTTTCAGCTTCAGCATCAGTCCTTCCAATGAATATTCAGGACTGATTTTCTTTAGGATGGACTGGTTGGATCTCCTTGCAGTCCAAGGGACTCTCAAGAGTTTTATCCAACACCACAGTTCAAAAGCATCAATTCATCAGCGCTCAGCTTTCTTTCTAGTCCAACTCTCACATTTGTACATGACTACTGGAAAAACCATAGCTTTGACTAGACAGATCTTTGTTGGCAAAATAATGTCTCTGCTTTTTGATATGCTGTATATGTTGGTCATAACTTTTCTACCAAGGAGTATTTGTCTTTTAATTTCATGGCTGCAGTCACCACATGCAGTAAATTTGGACAGCCAAAAAACAAAGCCTGTCACTGTTTTCATTGTTTCCCCATCTATTCATCATGAAGTTATGGGATCAGATTCCATGATTTTAGTTTTCTGAATGTTGAGTTTAAGCCAGCTTTTTCACTCTCCTCTTTCACATTCGTCAAGAGGCTCTTTAGTTCTTCTTCACTTTCCGCCATAAGGGTGGTATGATCCGCATTAGTTCAGTTCAGTATCTCAGTCGTGTCCGAGGTGGTATGATCTGTGTATCTGAGGTTATTGATATTTCTCCCTGCAATCTTGATTCCAGCTTGTGATTCTTCCAGCCCAGCATTTCTCATAATGTACTCTGCATATACTTAAATAAGCAGGATGACAATATACAGCCTTGTCGGACTCCTTTCGCAATTTGGAACCAGTCATTTTTTCCATGTCCAATTCTAACTGTTGCTTCCTGACCTGTGTACAGATTTCTCAAGAGGCAGGTCAGGTGATCTGGTATTCCCATCTCTTGTAGAATTTTCCACAGTTTGCTGTGATCCACTGAGTCAAAAGCTTTGGCATAGTCAATAAAACAAAAATAGATGTTTTTCTAGAACTTTCTTGATTTTTTGATGATCCAACAGATGTTGGTAATTTTATCTCTTGTTCCTCTGCCTTTTCTAAATCCAGCTTGAGCATCTGTAAGTTCTTAGTTCACATATTGTTGAAGCCTGGCTTGGAAAATTTTGAGCATTACTTTACTAGCATGTGCGATGAGTGCAATTGTGCAGTAGTTTAGAACATTTGGTGGCATTATCCTTCTTTGGGATTGGAATGAAAAGTGACTTTTTCCAGTCCTGTGGCCACTACTGAGTTTTCCAAATTTGTTGGCAAGCACTGAAAGTGCTGAGTGCAGCACTTTCACAGCATCATCTTTTAGGATTTGAAATAGCTCAACTGGAATTCCATCACCACCACTAGCTTTGTTCATAGTGATGCTTCCAAAGGCCCAGTTGACTTTGCATTCCAAGGTGTCTGGCTCTAGGTGAGTGATCACACCATCATGATTATCTGGGTTGTGGAGCTCTTTTTTGTAGAGTTCTTCTGTGTATTCTTGCCACCTCTTCTTAATATCCTCTGCTTCTGTTATGCCCATACCATTTCTGTCCTTTATTGTGCCCATCGTTGCTTGAAATTTTCCCTTGGTATCTCTCATTTTCTTGACGAGATCTCTTGTCTTTCCCATTCTGTTACTTTCTTCTATTTCTTTGCATTGATCACTGACAAAGGCTTTCTTTTCTCCTGTTGCTCTTCTTAGGAACTCTGCATTCAGATGGGTATGTCTTTCCTTTTCTCTTTTGATTTTGCTTTTCTTCTTTCACAGCTATTTGTAAGGCCTCCTCAGACAGCCATCTTGATTTTTTGCATTTCTTTTTATTGGGGATGGTCTTTATTCCTGTCTCCTGTACAATGTCACAAACCTGCATCCATAGTTCTTCAGGAACTCTATCAGATCTAATCCCTTGAATCTATTTCTCACTTTCACTGAATAATCATAAGGGATTTGATTTAGGTCATACTTGAATGGTCTAGTGTTTTTTCTTACTTCCTTCAACTTAAGTCTGAATTTGGCAATAAGGAGTTCATGATCTGAGCTACAGTCAGCTCACAGTCTTGTTTGTGCTGACTGTATAAAGCTTCTCCATATTTACCTGCAAAGAATATAATTAATCTGATTTTGGTATTGACCATCTGGTGATGTCCATAATTAGAGTCTTCTTTTGTGTTATTGGAAGAGGGTGTTTGCTATGACCAATGCATTCTCTTGGCAAAACTCTGTTAGCATTTGCCCTGCTTCATTCTGTACTCCAACTCCAAATTTGCCTGTTACTCCAGATGTTTCCAGAGAAGGCAATGGCAACCCACTCCAGTACTCTTGCCTGGAAAATCCCATGGATGGATAAGCCTGGTAGGCTGCAGTTCATGGAGTCCCTAAGAATCGGACACGAATGAACACCTTCACTTTCACTTTTCACTTTGATGCATTGGAGAAGGAAATGACAACCCACTCCAGTGTTCTTGTCTGGAGAATCCCAGGGATGGGGTAGCCTGGTGGGCTGCCATCTATGGAGTCGCACAGAGTCAGACACGATGAAGCAACTTAGCAGCAGCAGCAGCCAAATGTTTCTTGACTTCCTCCTTTTGCATTCCAGTCCCCTATAATGAAAAGGACATCTTTTTTGGGTGTTAATTCTAGAAGATCTTGTTGGTTTTCAAAGAACCGTTCAACTTCAACTTCCTCAGGATTAATGGCCGGGGCATAGACTTGCATTACTGTGATATTGTGTGGTTTGCCTTGGAAACGAACAGAGATCATTCTGTCTTTTTCAAGAGTGCATCCAAGTACTGCATTTCAGACTCTTTTGTTGACTATGATGGCTACTCCATTTTCTAAGGGATTCTTCCCACAGTAGTAGATATAATGGTCATATGAATTAAACTCACCCATTCCAGTCCATTTTAGTTCTCTAATTCCTAAAATATTGACGTTCACACTTGTCATCTCCTGTTTGACCACTTCCAATTTGTCTTGATTCATGGACCTAACACCAGATTTCTATGCAATATTGCTCTTTATAGCATCGGACTTTGCTTCCATCAGCATGGCTTAGTTTCATTGAGTTAGACAGGGCTGTGGTCCATGTGATCAGATCAACTAGTTTTCTGTGATTATGATTTCAGTGTGTCTGCCCTCTGATGCCCCCTCACAATACCTACAGTCTTATTTAGGTTTCTCTTACCTTGGTGGTGGAATATCTCTTCACAGCTGCTCTAACAAAGTGCAGCCACTGTACCTTACCTTGGACATAGGGTAGCCCCTCTCAGCCATGCTTCTTCACATGATCGGTTGTGTCGGGGCCGGTGTCTCTCACGTGCGCCACCAGGGCCAGAGTCTCTCGCGTCTAAGCCATGCTGTGTGGGGAAACCCAAGATGGAAGGGTCATGGTGGAGAGGTCTGACAGAATGTGGTCCACTGGAGAAGAGAATGGCAAACCACTTCAGTATACTTGCCTTGAGAACCCCATGAACAGTATCAAAAGGCAAAATGATAGGATACTGAATGAGGAATTCCCCAGGTCGGTAGGTGCCCAGTATGCTACTGGAGGTCAGTAGCAAATTGGAAGTGGTCAAACAGGAGATGACAAGAGTGAACATCAACATTCTAGGATTCAGTGAACTAAAATGGACTGGAATGGGTGAATTTAACTCAGATGACCATTATATCTACTACTGTGGGCAGGAATCCCTTAGAAGAAATGGAGTGGCCAACATGATCAACAGAAGAGTTCAAAATGCAGTACTTGGATGCAATCTTAAAAATGACAGAATGATTTCTGTTCATTTCCAAGCCAAACCGTTCAATATTACAGTAATCCAAGCCTATGCCCAAACAAGTAATGCTGAAGAAGCCAAAGTTGAATGGTTCTATGAAGACCTTTTAGAACTAACACCAAAAAAAGATGTCTTTTTCATTATAGGGGACTGGAATGCAAAAGGAGGAAGTCAAGAAACACCTGGAGTAACAGGCAAATTTGGCCTCGGAGCACAAAATGAAGCAGGGCAAAGGCTAATAGAGTTTTGTCAAGAGAATGCACTGGTCATAGCAAACACCCTCTTCCAACAACACAAGAGAAGACTCTACACATGGACATCACCAGATGGTCAACACTGAAATCAGATTGATTATATTCTTTGCAGCCAAAGATGGAGAAGCTCTATACAGTTAGCAAAAACAAGACCAGGAGCTGCCTGTGGCTCAGATCATGAACTCCTTATTGCCAAATTCAGACTGAAATTGAAGAAAGTAGGGAAAACCACTAGACCAATCAGATATGACCGAAATCAGATCCCTTATGATTATACAGTGGAAGTAATGAATAGATTTAAGGGACTAGATCTGATAGATAGAGTGCCTGATGAACTATGGACGGAGGTTCATGACATTGTACAGGAGACAGGGACCAAGACCATCCCCATGGAAAAGAAATGCAAAAAAGCAAAATGGCTGTCTGAGGAAGCCTTACAAATAGCAATGAAAAGAAGAGAAGCAAAAAGCAAAGGAGAAAAGGAAAGATATAAGCATCTGAATGCAGAGTTCCAAAGAATAACAAGGAGAGATTAGAAAGCCTCCCTCCATGATCAATGCAAAGAAATAGAGGAAAACAACAGAATAGGAAAGACAAGAGATCTCTTCAAGAAAATTAGAGCTATCAAGGGAACATTTCATGCAAAGATGGGCTCAATAAAGGACAGAAATGGTATGGACCTAACAGAAGCAGAAGATATTAAGAAGAGGTGGCAAGAATACACAGAAGAACTGTACAAAAAAGATCTTCACGACCAAGATAATCACAATGGCGTGATCACTCACCTGGAACCAGACATCTTGGAATGTGAAGTCAAGTGGGCCTTAGAGAGCATCACTACGAACAAAGCTAGTGGAGGTGAAGGAATTCCAGTTGAGCTATTTCAAATCCTGAAAGATGATGCTGTGAAAGTGCTGCACTCAATATGCCAGCAAATTTATAAAATTCAGCAGTGGCCACAGGACTGGAAAAGGCCAGTCTTCATTCCAATCCCAAAGAAAGGCAATGCCAAAGAATGCTCAAACTACCACACAATTGCACTCATCTCACACGCTAGTAAAGCCATGCTCAAAATTCTCCAAGACAGGCTTCAGCAATATGTGAACTGTGAACTTCCAGATGTTCAAGCAGGTTTTAGAAAAGGCAGAGGCACCAGAGATCAAATTGCCAACATCCGCTGGATCATGGAGAAAGCAAGAGAGTTCCAGAAAAACATCTATTTCTGCTTCATTGACTATGCCAAAGTCTTTGACTGTGTGGATCACAATAAACTGTGGAACATTCTGAAGAAGATGGGAATACCAGACCACCTGACCTGCCTCTTGAGAAACCTGTATGCAGGTCAGGAAGCAACAGTTAGAACTGGGCATGGAACAACAGATGGGTTCCAAAAAGGAAAAGGAGTCCATCAAGGCTGTATACTGTCACCCTGCTTATTTAAATTCCATGCAGAGTACATCATGAGGAATGCTGGGCTGGAAGAAGCACAAACTGGAATCAAGATTGCCGGGAGAAATATCAATAACCTCAGATATGCAAATGACATCTCCCTTATGGCAGAAAGTGAAGAGGAACTCAAAATCCTCTTGATGAAAGTGAAATAGGAGAGTTTAAAGGTTGGCTTGAAGCTCAACATTGAGAAAACAAAGATCATGGCATCTGGTCCCATCACTTCATGGGAAATAGATGGAAAAACAGTGGAAACAGTGTCAGACTTTATTTTTTGGGGCTCCAAAATCACTGCAGATGCTAATTGCAGCCATGAAATTAAAAGACACTTATGGAAGGAAAGTTATGACCAACCTAGATAGCATATTAAAAAGCAGAGACATTACTTTGCTAACTAAGGTCCGTCTAGTCAAGGCTATGGTTTCTCCCGTGGTCATGTATGGATGTGATAGTTGGACTATGAAGAAAGCTGATCGCCGAAGAAATGATGCTTTTGAACTGTGGTGCTGGAAAAGACTCTTGAGAGTCCCTTGGACTGCAAGGAGATCCAACCAGTCCATTCTAGAGGATATCAATCCTGGGTGTTCATTTGAAGGACTGATGCTAAAGCTGAAACTGCAATACTTTGGCCACCTCATGCGACGAGTTGACTCACTGGAAAAGAGTCTCATGCTGGGAGAGATTGGGGGAGGGAGGAGAAGGGGACGACAGAGAATGAGATGGCTGGATGGCATCACCAACTTGATGGGCATGAGTTTGAGTGAACTCCGGGAGTTGGTGATGGACAGGGAGGCCTGGTGTGCTGTGATTCATGGGGTCGCAAAGAGTCAGACACGACTGAGCAACTGAACTGAACTTGCTTCCATCCCCAGTCAGATCCACAACTGGGTGTTGTTTTCTGTGTGATTGTGGTTTTCAATCTGTCTGCCTTCTAATGGAGAAGGATAAGAGGTTTATGGAAACTTCCGATGGGAAGAGACTGACTGAGGGAGAACCTGGGTCTTGTTCTTTTGGGCGGGGCCGTGCTCTGCTGCTGCTGCTGCTGCTGCTAAGTCACTTCAGTCATGTCCGAATCTGTGTGACCCCATAGATGGCAGCCCACCAGGCTCCCCCATCCCTGGGATTTTCCAGGCTAGAACACTGGAGTGGGTTGCCATCCCTTTCTCCAACATGTGAAAGTGAAAAGTGAAAGTGAAGTCGCTCAGTCGTGTCCGACCCTTAGTGACCCCACGGACTGCAGCCTACCAGGCTCCTCCATAGTAAATCTTTAATCCAACTTTCTATTGATGGGTGGAGCTGTGTTCCCTCCTTGTTATTTACCTGTTATTTTCCTTATCTTCAGTTCAGTTCAGTTCAGTCGCTCAGTCGTGACCGACTCTTTACAACCCCATGAATCACAGCATGCCAGGCCTCCCTGGCAATCACCAACTCCCAGAGGTCACTCAAACTCACCTCCATCGAGTCGGTGATGCCATCCAGCCATCTCATTCTCTGTCGTCCCCTTCTCCTCCTGCCCCCAATCCCTCCCAGCATCAGAGTCTTTTCCAGTGAGTCAACTCGCTGCATGAGGTGGCCAAAGTATTGGAGTTTCAGCTTTAGCATCAGTCCTTCCAATGAACACCCAGGATTGATATCCTCTAGAATGGACTGGTTGGATCTCCTTGCAGTCCAAGGGACTCTCAAGAGTCTTCTCCAGCACCACAGTTCAAAAGCATCAATTCTTCAGCGATCAGCTTTCTTCACAGTCCAACTCTCACATCAATGCAGACCACAGGAAAAACCATAGCCTTGACTAGATGGACCTTAGTTGGCAAAGTAATGTCTCTGCTTTTTAATATACTATCTAGGTTGGTCATAACTTTCCTTCCAAGGAGTAAGAGTCTTTTAATTTCATGGCTGCAATCAGCATCTGCAGTGATTTTGGAGCCCCAAAAAATAAAGTCTGACACTGTTTCCACATTTTTTCCATCTATTTCCCATGAAGTGATGGGACCAGATGCCATGATCTTTGTTTTCTCAATGTTGAGCTTCAAGCCAACCTTTTCATTCTCCTCTTTCACTTTCATCAAGAGGCTTTTGAGTTCCTCTTCACTGTCTAAGTTAAATCAATGATCTAATTCTAAAAGTATACAGAGATGTCATAATTGTCATATAACCAACATTGCAGTGTGGAAAGTGTGTAAACCATGTAGATTCATATCTATCAAGTCACTTTTGGAAAAGTCTTGCAAATACTGTCTCCCTCATGTTACAAAATATCTGAGAACTCTGTCTTCTGAAAATCAGACCACAAATGTGGAATATTTTATGGATGTATCATTATTGCAGCTCACTATGTTCTTTATTACCTATAGTTTGTTCATAAAAGACCACAAGCCATTAAGTTTTTGTCACATACACTTGACACTCAAAAATAAAATGTGTTATTATTTATTTTAATGATTTTTAAAAGATCTTTGTGTATGTTCATTGTTTGCTTCAGTCACATTAATTTATACTTCTGAAATTTTTTAATTCTTTCAAAATTATAACCATACTTTCTTGATTTCTTTTTTTGTAAATACTTCCACAGGATAAATCATAATTGAAGAAAGTAACTTTCTTTCTGCACTCAATCCAAGATATGTTTTTACCAGTCATTAATCCAACTTTTAATGAGCATATAGTGTTTATCAAATGGTGTTTTGGATACTGGGGATCTATAATCTCCCTCCTCTTGGATTGTACTGTCAAATTATTCTTTGGTGGTTTGAAAAATAGTAATAATAATGGAGATATTCTTTACATCATGGCTTTTGGCCTATTGTCAGATTGGGAAAGAATATAAATATGTGTTTATTAATAGGAACATTTATTGAAAACCTTTATCAGGAAAAAGATAATAAAATATATGAAAAATTAAGGTATACTTTAACAGATACACGAACTTTGAAAAGATTGTTCAAATTGAAAATTTGGAAAATTATATTATTTTTTTTCCAGTGAATTCTTGATAGGTATAACATGAAGGAGAAAATGTCATTTTTAGATAATTATATTAACATGTTCACTTGATAATGGACCTCAACTCATTTAAGTTTTGTCTGTCCAGTACATGATATTATTATTTAATGTGATTTTTAAGTTTATTTTTTAATTGAAAGATAATGGCTTTGTAGCATTTTGTTGTTTTCGGAGAAACATCAACATGAATGAGTCTTAGGTGTACATTGTACACATGTCCCCTCCCTCTTGAAAGCCCTCCCATCTCCCTCCCCATCCCACCCCTCTAGGTTGATACAGACCCTCTGTTTGAGTTCCCTGAGACATACAGCAAATTCCCATAGGATATCTATTCTACATACAGTAATTTAAGTTTCCATATTTCTCTCTCCATACATCAAAACTAAAGAAAGATCTACATTTGCTCCCTATTTGCTGATTTGGTGTATATATACAAGAATTTAAGCAGATTATGCCTATTTATCGGTTGAGTAGGGACACCAAATTTTAATAGCTTTTAATCTTTAAAATGATGTTTTCTAATTTAGGGAATGCTTAAGTGAATACATTTTAGGCACATGAATGTCTTAAAATATATAAAAGATATTTCTCATCAAGTGCAGAGAAAAATCAAAGACAGTTTTAACATATAATTTAAACTATCAATGTTATTTCTGGATTTTCAATTAGCTTAGACTCTGAGCATGAAATGAGGAATTTAAGATGATTATGTTTCCCCAATTATCTAAAATAATCTCTTGAGTGAAACAATCTATCCTAGCCTGCAAATATAATTTTGCTTTATCAACTTTTGTCTGTGTTGGCATTCATTATCATAATATGCCTTTACTTGTCAATTACATCTTTTTCCAACTATTTATAAATATGCCACTTACAGAATGAGTTTTGTTTCCCATCTGTTTAAAACTGCAGCCTGTTATCATAGTGTTGATATCCATCTCTGCGTTTAAAAAACAAATGACCTACGAAATCTACCTGTCTCCACTCACTCAGTTTAGTTTGGGGCAGACATCAGGGATTCATGGGTATGTATGCTTCAAAGGTACATTTTTATACAGGAAGATTATGTGACACTTTCTTCAAAACAAATAAAAGTTCAAAGCCACTCAGGTGCCTGGGAAGTGCCAGGTAACTCTCCGTTCCTTTTTAATTGGCTCCCCTAATGCTGCATGGACTGTGGAGCTTCAAAGGAAAAGGATGTATGTTATTCCTCCCTTCAGGCTGCCCAGATTCTATCACTTTTTATGTAACTGGCCTGTTTTACAGGACAAACTTGAAAGAAAGTTAGAAGCTGATGAACTCAGCGTGAGCCACCTGGGGCCCCAAGGAAGTTAAAAATGACACCTCAAGTTGATCTCTTAGAGCTCCTGGCACCACATGCACCCTGCCATCCTCTCTAAAGATAGTAGTGGAGAAAAACATCTGTCTGAGAAAGAAGGCAGTGTTAAGAGTAAAAATAAGACTATTAAGTTCTAGAAGATAAGACTATGAAATCACTATTATGGAGGGTATTTAACTCACTGATACATTTAAAATATATTCAGTAAGAAGTCAGTGAATTGCCAACCTTTGTTATCAGTGATTATGGTCATTATCATAATTATTTTTGGCTAGACCTGAGGATAAATTGCTGTTATCACATTTGATCACATAACTGAGTCTTCATGCTTCAAAATACTCTCTGAAGTAATGAAACAAATGTAATCTATAAAAATGATAGCATTGTCCTTCCATAATAGTACAGAACCAATCCCGTTGTCAATATCAAGCTCAAAATAAGTTATGCAATTTTTAGAATTAAAAAAATCTATTTTGCTAGCATTTAGTTAGAATTGTATCTAGTTAGTGGCATTTAATATCCATGGTATCCATCTAGTATATATCGTTTCTTGTTTTGCATTAAGTAAGAGTAGCTGGATCACTGTGACATATTCAAATACTAGTATAAGAGAAATATCCTTTAAAGTATTTTAAAAGTCAGCCATGGATATATTTTAGAAAAGCTAAAAATTAATATTAAGCCACAAGGCCACTCAATTGATTGATTCCTTAAGAAATGCCTTAATCTGTGATACATATCACCTGTATACACAGAATTAATGATAAATAAGAAATTACTACAATCCTAGATGTGCTTATGCCTTATTGATAAGAAAATACCCATATTGGTTTGAAAACTAACTTTAAAGAATCCTAAAATTTTCATTTTTGTTAAAAGTAAATGCATTAACATACAAACACAACTTACTTAAATAAGCATTTTGTATATGTTCCAGGAAGTCAACAACAAGAATTTTTATCAAATGTTTGCTATTTTATTTTTAGAAAAAAACATTCCAAATTTGTATTTTCAGATACAACTGGGAATAATTTCCCGATTTTTAAGAAAGAAATTAAGAGGAATCAACTTAATTTACAGTCTTTTGCAATTTTAACAAAAGCTTTAGCAATTAAATTTTGATAATGTCCCTTCTTGTAAATCCAAATATAGGACAATCCAAATTGTTTTATTAATAGCCAGATGTAATCAAGAGAAAAAAAAGGTTTTTAATAAAAGAACACTTGGCTTTGGATAGACTGTATAGCACAAATTAAAATAATGTTTCATTGCCTCTTCTCTCTGAGTGGATTAAAGGACATTAAGACTTTGCATTTAGTACTTAAATGTAAGTAGCTGTTATTTTAAATCACTTTTCCCTTTGTGTATATATCATGACAGTAAAATCATATCGAAGGTAAAGTGTATTTTAAAAGCAAAACATTGACAAATGTACCTTTAAAAAATCTATGAATTATAACATAAGGCTTTATTATTTTGACTTTCATTCCAGGTGAAATTTACCCCAAGATGTATCACATCTGCTTCTTCCTGGTGACATACATGGCACCACTGTGTCTTATGGTGTTGGCCTATCTACAAATATTCCGTAAACTCTGGTGTAGACAAGTAAGTGATTTTGAATACTTTTCTTGTGTTTTCTTTATAATGTCCTTGAAAACAAAATTTGAGTGAATTGAACCAATATAATAAGTTTAGCAAAGAATTGTGTGTTCTTCTAATAACGTTTTCCACTAAATAATGAAGATCTAGTCATGAAAATGGGCTTGCCTGGTGGCTCAGATGGTAAAGAATCTGCCTGCAATGCAGGAGACCCAGGTTCAATCCTGGGTTGGGAAGATTCCCCTGGAGAAGGGGATGGCTACCCATTCAATATTCTTGCCTGGTCTAGGCATTTTTAAGGGTGATATTTAGGAAATGTTATTTTATGAACTGCCTTAATGGCTAAATCTTAAACCTCTGTGATTAATTGACTTATTTTTGTCTAGGACTAATATACATTTTACTTTTTATGAGAAATAAATAAAAATTCCCTTAAAATTTCCTGAGACTGCAAGCAAATATTTATATACTGCAATTTTATTATGTGGGTAAATCTCCAACTTCAAAGATTTTATTTTGTTTAGAAGAATCGGGTGGAATTGAGAATTTTAGAAATTGTTTATAATGCTGATCTGAGAGCACTGAAATTTGTTATATAACTTTGCTCTGTATTAATTTGCTCAGTTATTCATTGATCAAATGGTTGCATTTCTTTCACACACAGACTGATAGAAGTTCCAGTCTGTGGCACTGACGAAGTCATAGTCTAGAAGAAGGAAACAGTCAATTGCAGGATAAAAATCACCTTAATAAGTATAAGCCACAGGAGATCAGAGGAAAGCTTAGTGGAGGTACATCTAATTCAGACCAGGTAACATTTAAGCTGAATTTTGATGAGTTGAAAGAAATCAAGGAATGTGTAGTGGTTCATAAAGGGACAGACAAAGGATATAACTCGGCATCTTATACTTGCAAATTGTTTCTTAAAGTGCCACATTTCTCAGAAATGTACCTGTCTCTTTTCCTAAATTTTGAGTTTGTGGAAAACCATGTTCTTAGTCTGTTGGCTCTGACATATTTTATCCAACTGAAAGAATTTACTGGGCCACTTTCCTCATTAAAAGGATTTCATAAAATTTTATTTGGGGGTGAATATGAGTCTTAATTTGGATCTGCTTCATCCTTTATTATTCAAAGCAATTTTCACAGTCATCTTTTATCCTCTCATAGGAGCAACAGCTACATTTTTCAACCCTGTATGTCTCCAAATCTTTTCTTTTCTTCTAATTTTTTAAGTCAGTTCTTTTCTGACCTTATAAATGCATTCTGTTCCCCAGTCTTTGCAATTAAAATAACAAATGTGTATCACTATAAGCCATGAATGGTGATCGTCAAGATCCTAGAGACGATTTCCTCAACACTGTCCACCTGACCATGAAGCCAACTGCAAATATTTTAGTGTTTTTTCCTTTTGTACCCCACTTTCTGGTAAGTGTTGTCAAACTGTTCCATTTTTGCTCAGTTATTCTACTGTGAAAAAACCCAAGGTATGTGGTTTGCGATAGCTTATCTCGCTCATGTTCTATATCAGGGGTGAGGGTGACTGTGACTGAGGTCCCCTGGTCTTCTCAGCTCAGACCTTCATCTAAAGGAACAGCATTCCCCTGGGCATGCCGTTTTGGGATCCAGGGAAAGGGCGAGAGAGCTGGAAGAAAATGCAAATTCTTTGAAAATGTTTGCTTTGAACTGGCATATGCTAAGTCTCCTCACTTTTCATTGGCTCAGACAAGTCATGTGGTTAAGCTTGAACAAATGGAGATCTCCTTACAAGCTGGGCAAGTGGATGACCAGAGCTGATATAATACAGAAATTAAAAACACAGATTGAAGGTCCAGACTGCATCAGTTTAAATCCTAACACTTCAGTTTAGCACATGCATGAATACTGTCAATTACGTAAATTTCTGTGCCAAGCAGAATGGATAGCATCTAGCTCACAGAGTCAATACACTTGATGGATCAATTCAAGTGCCTCAAGCATGAAAGTTCAGTTCAGTTCAGTTCAGTCACTCAGTCGTGTCTGACTCTTTGCGACCCCATGAATCACAGCACACCAGGCCTCCCTGTCCATCACCAACTCCCGGACCTCACTCAAACTCATGTCCATTGAGTCGGTGATGCCATCCACCCATCTCATTCTCTGTCATCCCTGTCTCCTCCCACCCCCAATCCCTCCCAGCATCAGACTCTGTTCCAGTTAGTCAACTCGTCACATGAGGTGGCCAAAGTATTGGAGTTTCAGCTTTAGCATCAGTCCTTCCAATGAACACCCAGGACTGATCTCCTATAGAATGGACTGGTTTGACCTCCTTGCAGTCCAAGGGACTCTCAAGAGTCTTCTCCAACACCACAGTTCAAAAGCATCAATTCTTCGGTGATCAGCTTTCTTCACAGTCCAACTCTCACATCCATACATGACCACAGGAAAAACCATAGCCTTGACTAGACAGATCTTAGTTGGCAAAGTAATGTCTCGGCTTTTTAATATGCTATCTAGGTTGGTCATAACTTTCCTTCCAAGGAGTAAGCGTCTTTTAATTTCATGGTTGCAATCAGCATCTGCAGTGATTTTGGAGCCCAAAAAATAAAGTCTGACATTGTTTCCATTGTTTCCCCATCTATTTCCCATGAAGTGATGGGACCACATGCCATGATCTTTGTTTTCTCAATGTTGAGTTTCAAGCCAACCTTTTCACTCTCCTCTTTCACTTTCATCAAGAGGCCTTTGAGTTCCTCTTCACTTTCTGCCATAAGGGTGGTGTCATCTGCATATCTGAGGTTATTGATATTTCTCCTGGCAATCTTGATTCCAGCTTGTGCTTCTTCCAGCCCAGCATTCCTCATGATGTACTCTGTATATAAGTTAAATAAACAGGGTGACAATATACAACCTTGACGTACTCCTTTTCCTATTTGGAACCAGTCTGTTGTTCCATGTCCAGTTCTAACTGTTGCTTCCTGACCTGCATACAGGTTTCTCAAGAGGCAGGTCAGGTGGTCTGGTATTCCCATCTCTTTCAGAATGTTCCACAGTTTATTGTGATCCACACAGTCAAAGGCTTTGGCATAGTCAATGAAGCAAAAATAGATGTTTTTCTGGAACTCTCTTACTTTCTCCATGATCCAGCGGATGTTGGCCATTTGATCTCTGGTGCCTCTGCCTTTTCTAAAACCTGCTTGAACATCTGGAAGTTCACGGTTCACATATTGCTGAAGCCTGGCTTGGAGAATTTTGAGCATGGCTTTACTAGCGTGTGAGATGAGTGCAATTGTGCGGTAGTTTGAGCATTCTTTGGCATTGCCTTTCTTTGGGATTGGAATGAAGACTGACCTTTTCCAGTCCTGTGGCCACTGCTGAGTTTTCCAAATTTGCTGGCATATTGAGTGCAGCACTTTCACAGCATCATCTTTCAGGATTTGAAATAGCTCAATTGTAATTCCATCACCTCCACTAGCTTTGTTCATAGTGATGCTCTCTAAGGCCCACTTGACTTCACATTCCAAGATGTCTGGTTCCAGGTGAGTGATCACGCCATTGTGATTATCTTGGTCTTGAAGATCTTTTTTGTACAGTTCTTCTGTGTATTCTTGCCACCTCTTCTTAATATCTTCTGCTTCTGTTAGGAAAAGTGCTGGTTAAATAAAATATCTTCATAGTATATGCTATTATTTGGCCTTTCAACTCACTCTGCTTATATTTCTAAAATAACAAGCATGTTTTGGATTGATGTCTGTGACTGCTTTCTTAGATAGACCTCTTGCATAGCACGTTTAAGTAACATGATAGTGATTTTTTGTCTGTCTTTTCTAATCTACTAAGACAGAGAGTATATAGACTAGTCTTCATCTTGTAGCCCTACAACTAGAACCTGCTTAGTACATTCCAGTTACTCGATAAAAATTTATAAGAAAAAATTAGTGGAAGAATAAGAGAAAGTGCTGGGAAAGTTTTGATAGATGAGCAAAGAGGGGAATACATTGTTCAGTCACTGAGAATAAAGTTCACAGGAAAACTAGAAAACACATTGGTGAGCATGTAAGCATAAAAATATTGTAGATTTAGGTTGACATTTTAATGAGAAATATTTCCAGTGTTAAGTGCATCCCTATTTTCATATTTTTACTTGTTAGTATACATTAAACATAATAGATGCTTATATTTGTTTATTTACTTACAGAATGACACAGCTTCCAAATTTCTTGTATGCACACGAATCTGTTTTGCTCATCATCTTCTCAACACTTAACATATTAGCTTACACAAAAAAGTATTCAAAAAGTGCTTGTTAAATAATTATATAACTGCCAAATCCCAACCGGTTTACATCTTCATTATAGTTCTCAAACTCTAAAGTAAGTTCAAAATTATATTGAAGATTTAGAAAAAGTACATTTTTTTTAAAATGAATCGTCCTGATTAGCAGAAGCCACATGATACAGAAGATTTGCAATAAAATGCTTGGGTTGTGAAACTAAAAACATTTACAAACAGATTGCAGTGGAAAACAACGAGTTCATCTGAGCTCCCATCAGCAATGATGATAAAGTAAATTAACCTCAAGTGGTGATTATGTAGAATTCTTCTTGAGCAACTCTCAAATTCCAACTGTGAGTGTCTAAAAACAGAGTTCCAAGGCATTATGTGTGCCATAGGCCACATCAAGTGAGCCATCAAACAGAGGTCCTGTCCTATTTGCTCAAAATTATAGAGATGCATGGAATCTGTTACATTCTTTGAAATTTCTAAGTATTAGTTTATTAGGGAACAAAGTGTTTGTCCTAGTCTGACTTTCTCAAGGATTTTAAACCTCATTAAAAGAACTATCCAATACTTTGCTCTAAACAAGGCTTAAATATTCTTTTTGACAGTGTGACTCAGAGAATTCAGTCAGTTTAGAAATTCTACAGACTCTAGAACTCCTCTTTCTAAGACTCACTAAATCTTCGCTCTTGTGCATCTGGCAACATTTTTTTAGTTCTAGCTCTTATATAAGTCAACACTTCAATCTTCTGTGAACTCATGCCAATTCATCCCATACATATTTATTGACAACCTACCATGTATCTGGGACTGCGTGAGAATTAGGGATGAACTGTACTGGTACTTGAGTCTGGAACTGAATCTCCATGGGCCTTCTCTGATGGCTAAGTGGGTAAAGAATCTGGGAGACACAGGAGATGTGAGTTTGATCCATGGATTGGGAAGAAGCCCTGGAAAAGGAAATGGCAACCCACTCCAGTATATTTTCCTGGGAAATCCCATGGAGACAGGAACCTGACCGGCTTCTCCATGGGTTCAGAAACAGTCAGACATGACTAAGCAGCTAACTCAAGGGCTAAAATTTTGAAAGAATTACTCGGTCCAATTCTTATCACATTTTTTTCTGATACCTTTTATTCTTCAACATTCTTCAAAAAGAACTTAAAATAATTAATATTAGATGATAATGAGTCAGTCTAGTATGAGGAAATAAACAGCAAATTGTAATTACAGAGGCAGAATCAAATGCCAGTAATTTAAGTTCACACTGAGATAAAAATAATGATGTATGTAAATATAGAAGAGAGTATAAATGTATTTTTGTTTGAAATTCTTTTCTTCTCCTATTGGAGTTTAGATAACATTGTAAAGCAATAATTATAAAACTGTGACTCTTTAGCTTATCATGTCAGTTCAGTTCAGTTCAGTTCAGTCGCTCAGTCGTGTCCGACTCTCCGCGACCCCATGAATCACAGCACGCCAGGCCTCCCTTTCCATCACCAACTCCCGGAGTTCACTCAAACTCATGTCCACAGAGTCGGTGATGCCATCCAGACATCTCATTCTCGGTCGTCCCCTTCTCCTCCCGCCCCCAACCTTTCCCAGCTTATCATGTATGAAGATGTAATTCAAGTGGAGGAGGGAATGAAGCTATATTGGAACAAAGTTTTTGTATACTACTGTATACTGTTTTTGACATTAATCCAAACAGATTGCTTAACTTGTTAATTGTAGTCCTCAAGGCAACCACTAAAAAATAATTCAAAAAGAATGTGGTGCAAGAAGCAACAGAATAAAAGTTGTACTAGAAAATATCTGTTTAACAGAAAATAAAGAAGTAATAGAGGAACAAAATAGGCACTATATATATATATATATTTACATACATATATATGGAAATGGAAACAAAAAGCAAAAGGATAGATGTAAATTTTATCTTCTCAATAGTTACATTAAATGTAAATGAATGAGCAGTTTAGAGATTGGCAGAATAGATAAACAAACAAGATGACTCAACTGTATGCTGTCTACAAAAGACGCAAATAGACTAAAAGTAAAATAATGAATAAAGAGGTACTATACAAACAGTTCTCTTGAAAAGCTCTTTTAGCCTTTGCCCTGCTTCATTCCGTACCCCAAGGCCAAATTTGCCTGTTTCTCCAGCTGTTTCTTGAGTTCCTCCTTTTGCATTCCAGTCCCCTATAATGAAAAGGACATCTTTTTTGGGTGTTAGTTCTAAAAGGTCTTGTAGGTCTTCATAGAACTGTTCAACTTCAGCTTCTTCAGCGTTACTGGTTGGGGCATAGGCTTGGATCATCATGATATTGAATGGTTTGCCTTGGAAATGAACAGAAATCATTTGGAGCTGACTGTGGCTCAGATCATTAACTCCTTATTGGAAATTCAGACTTAACTTGAAGAAAGTAGGGAAAACCACTAGACCATCCAGGTATGACCTAAATCAAATCTCTTATGATTATACAGTGGAAATGAGAAATAGATTTAAGGGACTAGATCTGATAGATAGAGTGCCTGATGAACTATAGACAGAGGTTCGTGACATTGTACAGGAGACAGGGACCAAAACAATCCCCATGGAAAGAAATGCAGAAAAGCAAAATGGCTGTCTGAGGAGGACTTACAAATAGCTGTGAAAAGAAGAGAAGCAAAAAGCAAAGGAGAAAAGAAAAGATATTCCCATTTGAATGCAGAGTTCCAAAGAATAGCAAGGAGAGATAAGAAAGCCTTCCACAGTGATCAATGCAAAGAAATAGAGGAAAACAGCAGAAAGAGAAGACTAGAGATCTCGTCAAGAAAATTAGACATACCAAGGGAATATTTCATGCAAAGATGGGCTTGATAAAGGACAGAAATAGTATGGACCTAACAGAAGCAGAAGATATTAAGAAGAGATGGCAAGAATACACAGAAGAATTGTACAAAAAATAACTTCATGACCAAGATAATCACGATGGTGTGATCACTCACCTAGAATCAGACATCCTGGCATGTGAAGTCAAATGGGCATTAGAAAGCATCACTATGAAAAAAGCTAGTGGAGGTGATGGAATTCCAGTGGAGCTATTTCAAATCCTGCAAGATGATGCTGTGAAAGTGCTGCACTCAATATGCCAGCAAATTTGGAAAACTCACCAGCAGCCACAGGACTGGAAAAGGTCAGTTTTCATGCCAATCCCAAAGAAAGGCAATGCCAAAGAATGCTCACACTACTGCACCATTGCACTCATCTCACACGCTAGTAAAGTCATGCTCTAAATTCTCCAAGCCAGGCTTCAGCAATACGTGAACTGTGAACTTCCAGATGTTCAAGCTGGATTTAGAAAAGGCAGAGGAACCAGAGATCAAATTGCCAACATCCGCTGGATCATAGAAAAAACAAGAGTGTTCCAGAAAAACATCTATTTTTGCTTTATTGACTATGCCAAAGCCTTTGACTGTGTTGATCACAATAAACTGTGGAAAATTCTGAAAGAGATGGGAATACCGGACCACCTGACCTGCCTCTTGAGAAACCTGTATGCAGGTCAGGAAGCAACAGTTAGAGCTGGACATGGAACAACAGACTGGTTCCAAATAGGAAAAGGAGTATGTCAAGGCTGTGTATTGTCACCCTGCTTATTTAACTTATATGCAGAGTACATCATGAGGAATGCTGGGCTGGAAGAAGCACAAGCTGGAATCAAGATTGCCAGGAGAAATATCAATAACCTCAGATATGCAGATGACACCACCCTTATGACAGAAAGTGAAGAGAAACTAAAAAATCTCTTGATGAAAGTGAAAGAGGAGAGTGAAAAAGTTGGCTTAAAGCTCAACATTCAGAAAATTAATATCATGGCATCTGGTCCTATCACTTCATGGCAAATAGATGGGGAAATAGCGGAAACAGTGGCTGACTTTATCTTTCTAGGCTCCAAAATCACTGCAGATGGTGATTACAGCCAGGAAATTAAAAGGCGCTTACTCCTTGGAAGGAAAGTTATGACCAACCTTGATAGTATATTAAAAAGCAGAGACATTACTTTGCCAACAAAGGTCCGTCTAGTCAAGGCTATGGTTTTTCCAGTGGTCATGTATGGATGCGAGAGTTGGACTGTGAAGAAAGCTGATCGCCGAAGAATTGATGCTTTTGAACTGTGGTGTTGGAGAAGACTCTTGAGAGTCCCTTGGACTGCAAGGAGGTCAAACCAGTCCATTCTAAAGGAGATCAGTCCTGGGTGTTCATTGGAAGAACTGATGCTGAAGCTGAAACTCCAATACTTTTGGCCACCTCATGCGAAGAGTTGACTCGTTGGAAAAGACCCTGATGCTGGGAGGGATTGGGGGCAGTAGGAGAAGGGGACAACAGAGGATAAGATGGCTGGATGGCATCACCGACTCGATGGACATGAGTTTGGGTAGACTCTGGGAGTTGGTGATGGACAGGGAGGCCTGGTGTGCTGCAATTCATGGGGTCACAAAGAGTTGGACACGACTGAGCGACTGAACTGAACTGATATAAACAGTATAGTACCAGGTTGCACTAGTGGTAAAAAACCTGCCTGCCAATGCAGGATACATTGGTGCGTTAGATCCCTGGTTGGGGAAGATCCCCTGGGGGAGGATATGGCAACCCATCCCAGTATTCTTGCCTGAAGCATCCCAGCCTGGTGGACTACAGCCCATGATGTCACAAGAGTCAGACATAACTGAAGCGACTTAGCATGCATGCAAACAGTAACCAAAGGAAAGCTGAAGTAGCTGCACTTATATTAAACATAATAAGCTTAATGAAAAGTGTTACTACAAATAAAGAAGGATATTTCATAATGATAAATCATTCAGTTAAGAAATTCTAAACCTATATGCATTTAACAACGGAAGCCCACAATACTTGAAGCAGGAGCTAGCAGAATTAGGGACATATAGATCAATTGGGAAAAACTGATATATTAACAAATTAAATCTTCTGATCTGTGAACATGGTACATCTGTTCATTTATTTAGGTCTTCTTTAATAGCTCTTAGAAATTTTCATAATTTTATCTATACATATTTTGTCCACATTTTGCTAAATGTACTTCTAGAATACATGTTTTGCTATTGAAATTTTTGTTATTTTTAATTTAAACTTCAAATCATTTATCACTAGTATATAGAAATATAGTGAATTTTGTTTACTGACTTAGGGTCTTGCATATTGCTAAATTCATGATTTTAGTTCTAGTGGCATTCTTATAAATCCTTTAAGGCTTTCTTTGTAAGCAATGATGTGTTCTCAATAGAATCAATTTATATACTGCAAGGAGATCCAACCAGTCCATTCTGGAGGAGATCAATCCTGGGTGTTCAAAACCGACTCGATGGATATGAGTTTGAGTGAACTCCAGGAGTTGGTGATGGACAGGGAAGCCTGGCGTGCTGTCTTTCATGGGGTCGCAAAGAGTCGGACACGACTGAGTGACTGAACTGAACTGAACTATCTTTTTAAATTGTCTTCTTCTACTGGCTAGGATCTCCAGTACAATGTTGAGTTGATGTGTGAGAGAAACCTTTGTTGGTTTGTTCCCAGTCTTGGAGGAAATTGCTCATCTTTAGCACTAAGTTGGATGATAGACCAAAGACTTTTCATAGATGCCCTTTGTCAAGTTGAGAAAGATTCTATTACTAGTTTACATTGAAGTTGTTGAATTTTTCAAGTGTTTTTCCTTCCTTTAATGACATTTTCATAGTTTTTTCTACAAATATGATAAATTACATTGATTGATTTCTTACATGTTAAACCCATACTGTATTATCAGAATAAATTTGATTGCTTTATTGAGTCAAATCTATTATGTTTTTGTATATTGTTGGATTTGGCTTAACAATCTATATTTTGGGGATTTTTTTCTCTCTCTTCATGTGAAACATTTGGTCAGTGGTTTTCCTTTGTTCTCACAGTATTGATTATCAGGGTAACTGGCCTCATTAAAATTCATTAAAATATTATCTTTTCTTTGAATTTCAGAAAGAGTCTAAATAAGATAGAAATTATTCTTTATATTTTGATTGAATATTACATCAATGAGGCTATCTGAGCCTGGAGTTTTTGTTTGTTGGTTTGCGGGAAATAGATGGAAAAACAGTGGAAACAGCGTCAGACTTTATTTTTTTGGGCTCCAAAATCACTGCAGATGCTGATTGCAGCCATGAAATTAAAAGACGCTTACTCCTTGGAAAGAAAGTTATGACCAACCTTGACAGTATATTAAAAAGCAGAGACATTACTTTGCCAACAAAGGTCTGTCTAGTCAAGGCAATGGTTTTTCCTGTGGTCATGTATGGATGTGAGAGTTGGACTGTGAAGAAGGCTGATCGCCGAAGAATCGATGCTTTTGAACTGTGGTGTTGGAGAAGACTCTTGAGAGTTCCTTGTACTGCAAGGAGATCCAACCAGTCCATTCTAAAGGAGATCAGTCCTGGGTGTTCATTGGAAGGACTGATGCTAAAGCTGAAACTGCAATACTTTGGCCACCTCATGCAACGAGTTGATTCACTGGAAAAGACTCTGATGCTGGGAAAGGTTGGGGGCGGGAGGAGAAGGGGACGACAGAGAATGGGATGGCTGGATGGCATCACCGACTCTGTGGACATGAGTTTGAGTGAACTCCGGGAGTTGGTGATGGACAGGGAGGCCTGGCATGCTGTGATTCATGGGGTCACAGAGAGTCAGACACGACTGAGCGACTGAACTGAACTGAACTGAACTTTGTTGTAACAGGGTTTGTAAAGACAAACAGGTGTCAGTTTAATTATGTTTTCTTTCATTTTATTTATTCATTTCATATAAGTTCACTGTTCACAGTCTTCTTTTATGCTCTTTTTAATGTTCGTAGCGTGTTTGCTTGTCCCGGCGGCGGTGACTTCTTCAGACAGGGCAGGTTTCAAGGGCCATCATTTACATGGTAGTTCCATTTCCTAACTGTGTTAATACGTGTTCCAGGATGTGTTTTCACATCAAAGGTGATTATAAAGTTTAAGTGTAATAGTGGAATAAAAGCAGTACGTGTGGGTTTAGGTATGTGCTGTGTGTATGTGTGCTGTCTGTGTGTGTGTGTGTGTGTGTGTGTGTGTGTGTATAGTGCTATGTATTGTGTTTGTATAGTATGTGTGTGTGCTTTCCACAGTCAGCAATTGTTTAGCCCTTGCTGAGATGGCAAGGAAAAGACCTTCCCCTGTGGACAAATGGCCCGAGTCTCTCAAAAGCCCTTTTGTATGATTATTATTGCCTTTATGCAACTAAAAATTAAAGTGTGTGCTCAGTCATGTCTGACTCGTGGTGACCCCACGGACTGTAGTGCACCAGGCTCCTCTGTCCATGGGGTGGGTTCCCATTTCCTTCCCTAGGGGATCTTCCTGACCCAGGGATCAAATCTCCATCAACTGCATTGGAGGCTTATTCTTTTACTACTGAGCCACCTGGGAAGCCCCTTTATATAACTAAGCATGTTTTTTTAAAAATTGTTAACTTTCATATCAGATTGTGTTGAAGTTTGTAGATGGAAATACTACATCACAATGGGAAAAGATGAACTTTCCAATAAGACACATCTGTGTGCATATTCACCCACTCCAGTGTTCTTGCCTGGAGAATCCCAGGGACAGGGGAGCCTGGTGGGCTTCCGTCTATGGGGTCGCACAGAGTCGGACACGACTGAAGTGACTTAGCAGCAGCAGTAGTGTGCATATTCTGACTTGTCACTTATTAAACATATAGACTGGATATTTTATTTAATCTTTCTCAAAACTGCTTGATAATCTGTAAAATGGATTTACAATAACTATTTTTTTAAGGAAAGCATTAATAATTACTCAAGATTTTGCATCATTCCTGGTGCTCAGTTAATATCAACAATTTCTATTGATACTGAACTGACTTTCTGTCGACATAGACAAATTATCAGTGGGGACTACTGTATGTCTTCTCACAACGTGTGCAGGATTAGCTTCTTCTATCTGTATTTAGATCATCATCTAAGAGAGGATATCATTACCACTTTTTTTATGATTGCGGGAACCACAGTCATGCTCACTGTCGCAGTTTCTCTTTATGGCAACTTTTTCTGATAGTTGCAGAAGTCATCAGATGCAGGATATTGATTCTTTTTCCCTCAGGGGAGCACTGAATAATTGCTTCAGTTTAAATGCTCTTAGAGATTGTTTAGGAAAGAGTTCAAGACAATTTAGCAGACATTAATAGGGTTACTCATGCTAGAGGTCTTCTGGGAATTTCCAACATCCATTGCAATTTCTCAATTATTTTTAAAAATGACTGCTTAAAAAAAGACTCATAGAGAAGGAAGGATTCTCAGTCAATAGATAAGAAGATTGAGTGGGGCCACCTTGATGTGAAAGGTCACCCTACATGGCAGAACATGGAGAATCCAAAGATAAATCATTTGCCAAATGTTTTTTTCAATTTAAAGGCAGGTTTTCCTTATTTTCATTTGCTCCTTTTTGAGAGGGAATAGTTATGTTCAAAAGAAGCATCATATCAATTCATCTCTGTGGAAATCAAAGTAAAATTCTGTTCTCAAAGATTGTCTAACAGACTTGGATCTTGTGATGGATAAAGCAACAGAATCCATCCAACATCCATTGTGAGAGACCGTAGGGACACGCTGGTCTGTTCTGGCTTTCAGTGCAGAGATAAAAGCAACCGCTGAGTAATCTTAATAGAACTAGGATGTTCTTATGGTGTGCATGTTGGCACATTTACCTCTTAAAAAACTACACATACTGAATTTTATTGTTTTGCTCACTAAACCCTATCAATCTTCATGAGCTTATAATTAAGACAGTATTATACTTGGAGGGACTCCCTGCTATTATCAAATAACTCTGAAAAGAAATGGAAAAGTACAAGTTGTGTAACTGACGTTACAAATTCCAGCTATTGGAAATGATCATGGAAGACCACGAGGGATTTTCAAGGTTTTTATATGAATTTTAAAGGGCCGGGCCACAAAGTTGACTTCAAGAAATTTTGTAAGAACAAATAATAAGCAACAGAGACTATTTTGTTTCGTTTTTATTCCTTTTATTTAAAAGTTTACAGCAAGGAGCTCCAACCAGTCCATTCTAAAGGAGATCAATCCTGGGTGTTCATTGGAAGGACTGATGCTAAAGCTGAAACTGCAATACTTTGGCCACCTAATGCAACGAGTTGACTTACTGGAAAAGACTCTGATGCTAGGAAAGGTTGGGGGCGGGAGGAGAAGGGGACGACAGAGAATGAGATGGCTGGATGGCATCACCGACTCTATGGACATGAGTTTGAGTGTACTCTGGGAGTTGGTGATGGATAGGGAGGCCTGGCGTGCTGTGATTCGTGGGGTCGCAGAGATTCATGGACACGACTGAGCGACTGAACTGAACTGAACTGAACTGAAACCCGAGAAAGAGAAAACCTAACAGAAGTCCCAACTCTCCATTTGCCAGCAGGTGGCAGTGTTGACGCATGAAAAGCCGGGCGGGTTACTTTGAAATCACCTGCTTAGGTTTTCAGTCTGTTTTAACTCTAGGTATCTGAGCTGAATCAGAATTCCTAATAGGTGCTCTGCTTCCCCAGTTTTCATTTCTGTCTCTTTTAAATCAGGAATTTTTTTCTTAAAGAGTCGTTATAAAGTCACAGAAAATTTGAGTGGAATCTACAGAGTTTTCCTATCTCTGCCCTCCCTCCATTCATGAGTAGCCCATTATCAGCATCCTCCAGCAGCGTGATACATTTGTTAAAACTGATGAACCTGCAGCTCCCCATCATGGTCACAGTTTACTTTATGATTCACTTTTGATGTACATTCTATGCGTTTAGATGGTATATTCAGACACAATGTATAATGTGTGAGGAAATGCATCCATCATGCAGAGTATATCCCCTGCCCCGAAATCCTCTGTGCTATGCTAATTCATCCATCTCCCCTTACCCCTGGCAACCACTAATCATTCTACTTTCCATCTGCTCACCTTTCTCAGGATATCACACATTTGGAACCCTACAACAGGTAACCTTCTTAGAGTGGTCCCATTCACTTAGTAGTATGCATCTAAGGTCCCTCTCTATTTTTCTCATGGCTTCATAACTCATTTCTTTTTAGTACTGAAAATTATTCCTTTGTGGGGACAACTTCTCTTATAAAGAGCTATGTTTTCCATTTGCAGCTCTCTTTAGACCTTGACAAAATTGTGATGTTGCAACTGTTTTGTTTCCACCCAGACTCCTACTTGGCCCTTGCCGGTTTTACTCCAGAGCACACTCCACTCAGCAAACCTCCCAGGCCACAGGTGTCTGGGATACTTTCCTTACTGTGTCTTCCAATTACTCCTCCGAAGTGGAACTTTCCTAAATCAGATCTGTACCCCTTTCAGATTCCTGGAACATCTTCTGTCGTCCAGAGAAAATGGAAGGCCCTGCAGCCTCTTTCACAGCCTCGGGGGCCTGGACAGCAGACCAAATCCAGGATTAGCGCCGTGGCTGCTGAAATAAAGCAGATTCGAGCCAGACGGAAAACAGCCCGGATGTTGATGGTTGTGCTGTTGGTGTTTGCAATTTGCTATCTCCCAATTAGCATCCTCAATGTGCTAAAGAGGTAAAACTCACTTATTATTTGAAAATGAAGAGACCTGCCATTTCTCTTGGTTCTTCATTAAGGACTTTATTTTTTTAAAGCCAGAGAAAAATTCAAAGCTGTCTGCCGAGATAGTTTGTCAGGCCAGATAACTCATGTGTTGTTGTTACCAGCAGGTAAGAACACACAGCTTTTTAGAGTGCTGGGACTTTAAATGCTCTTATCCGTGCTAATTCTCTATTGAATGACAGACAGAAAACAGATGTTCCCCCTGACCTCTTCAAGTTAATTGCTGAATCTCAGATGCAGAAAAAATTCTAATGCAAAGAACTCATTTACAGCTTGGAGCTCTTTTTTGATCAGAACAAATGGGTTTTCCAACTTTGTTCTCAAAGACATAGGGAATGGTGACAGAATTTTATCTGAAGGACAAAAAGAGATAAGAATTGTGTTAGCATTCTAATTATACTTAAAAATGCATTTATGAGCCCCCCCACACACACACAGATGGAATCACAGCACATACTGTGTTTTGAATGCTTAAACAGAAGGAAAGAAAATCCATTTTTCTGAAGTCAGCAAATCAAGTTTAGGGTGAATAGATGAATAGTGTTAATAACCAAAATCAACACGAAGCTTTTCAGTGAGAGAAGTTATGTTCCCGTAACCCTGCAGATACACATTTAAGTTAAAACAATTGGCCAACATGATCAGCTGATATGGGGCTGTGGTACCCAGAAATCTTCAACCATCTTTATTAGAAATTATCTTAATAGTTGCACAGAGGCTGGTCCCAAGGTAATACTGGTTCTGTTTGTCAGAGGACTCGAACGAAAACGAGGATTGCGCCTCTCATTTTCCCCTGACTCAGTCAAGATCCTATCCTCACAGCTGGGGGCTCTGAAGAGAGGCAGCTTTGGCTGGAATCACACAGTCTGAAGGTGGTATAACCAGCTGCAAAGATTTGTCATTCTCTTTGGGGCTTTGTCTTTGATTGCTTAATGACTTTTTTCTTTACTTTTTTTTTTAATAAATTTTATTGAAGTAATGTTGCTTTACAAAGCTGTGTTAGTTTCAGCTGCACAGCGAAGTGATTCAGTTATACATATATATATTCTTAATGAATTTATCAATGGTAAAGAAAGAGAAAATGAACTTTTCAGCAATGTTGTTTAGTACAGGCACAGTGTTATCTGTGGCAGCTTTGGTCCTTGAGATATACAGCGGCTTACAAGAAAAGGGATTCTTTGCCCTCCACTTATATATTAAAATTCCCTTATATTTTCTTATATTTTAAATTCCCTTCTTAATTTTCCTGCCCATAGGAATCATATACAAATATATTCTAGTCTGATGCAAAATGATGTTTTCTGTTCCTAAGAACCTATAAACATACTAGATAGGTTTTCTCTCTTTCTCTTTTTTTTGTACTTTTATTTTAGTCTGTCTAAACAGTAAAAATTGGATTTACTGCTCTCTCAAAGACACACTTGGATTTCCTGCATCTGAGCCCTAGTACCTTCCCTTTAGCTAGTTCCAAATACCTACTTGACCATAATATTTCTATGCTTCTGACTTACAGACCTTCCTTTCCAAGGAAAATAAGTGGCTTTCTAAGGAGAAAACCCATGTTAAATTTAAAATAGTTTCCATTTTTTTAGTCTTCTGGTCTTTGTCACAAAATAAAAATTTCGAAAGAACCTTTAAAGTTGTTTTTCTCTTTACCACATACATTTTCTTCAAATACTTGTCTCTGTTTGCCCTCTTTTATACTTTTATTTTCTTTCTCTTACAAATAAAATCCTTAATTTTTTTCTTTAGAAGTCAGTTTGTCTGGCTAGTCAAAACCAACATCTTTAAAGCAAGTCTGATATGTATATTATTTCAAGGATATATTGTGATAGAGGGTCATAACATATTAATTCCATTTATGCACATTGTCTCATTGTATATTATATTTTTGTAAGACTAGAGTACTCCACAGAATATCACTTTATTCCAACAATGTATTTCTATTACATGCACAAAATCCACAATCAGTGATGAAACCTCTATCAAGAAATGCATTATAATCTTCAGCCTGCAAATTTGTAGAGTGGTGACAAGTTGCCTGCTGTTGTCTAGTGAATAGAATTTGATAGCTGAGCTATTTCAAAGTATACAACAAATTTTAAAAATGGCCTTTAAGGATATAGTAATAAAATATTTGTCAGAGTTTAAAATAATGAATACAAATATTAAAACTTAAAATTTTTAAGAAATTACCTGAATTTTGCCAACTGAAAACTAGTTCTCCTCTGCATATTAAAAAAAAAAATCCCAGAAGCCCAATTTCAGCAAAGTGGGAAGACTGAAGTTGAAGAAATGTAATACTCTCATCAATGCACAAATGAAAGTAGGAAGTAGTACATATAGGCAGCAATTTAGGAGTGCTATATATACACACTGCTATATTTTAAATAGATAACCAACAAAGACCTGCTGTATACTACAGAGAACTCTGCTCAATATTCTGTAATAACCTATATGGGAAAAGAACTTCATAAAGAAGAAATACATGTATATGTGCAAGTGAATCACTTTGTTGTACTCCTGAAATGAGCACATTGTTAATCTTATAGTCCGATTTAAAATAAAGATTAAATAAGATGAAATGGAATACTAACAGACACTGCTCCATCGCATGTAGACACAGCATGAAAGAAGGGAGACAGATACACGGTCAACCTCTGTATTCTTACTGCGTCATCCTTCACAAGGGAGAGAGCCCCTTCTCTGACCTGAGCTGGCTCTTGATTTATCACACTACTAACTGTGCCCTTAGGTGCCCTTCAGGGACCGAAGTTCTTAAGCCTGTAAGTGGTCCATCCTGCAGGGCAGCACGGGAGCCAGGTGGCTGCGACCTAGGCCCTTGTTGACCCTTGACTTTGCTTATGTAAAGGAACTTTCCAGAACCTCACTGACTTCCTGTTACTGTGTCTTTTCCTGCAGAGTGTTTGGGATGTTTGCCCACACGGAAGACAGAGAGACTGTATATGCCTGGTTTACATTTGCACACTGGCTTGTATATGCCAACAGTGCTGCGAACCCAATTATTTATAATTTTCTCAGTGGTGAGTTTTCACCTGTTTCTTCTCTACAAACTACAGCCCAGGGCAAGGGACGGATGACCAGATGCTGTGAACACTCTTGAACTGCAGGAAGAGCTTAGTTGCAATATAATAAGGATTTTTTTGCTGATCTGACTGGTCTTTAGTTTTTCTTCCCTTATGAGAAGGAATACTTGTTACCTAACAATCAGAGAAAATTATCTAAGTAACTTTTTTCCATTAAATTTAGAAGAAAAGTTGAAATAGGAGAGTGAAATTGTGAGAACTGGATGAGAATCTTGCTTGTCATGTATTAAACTTATGATTTACAAAGATGTGAAATCATTTAATCTGAAAATAAAGCAGCCTTGATTATATAATTTCCTTTGCCAATATTTATAGCCTAATTGAGATGGAGTTGGAACCTTTGTATTTTTAGGTATTTCTCTGTATTTACATTTCTCTTGTGGGTGATTAATGTCTCTTGGGCTTATCTCAAGATTTCTCACTGACCCAAAAAATTATATTCCTCCTAAATAACACTGAATTAAACAGACCACATGCACGTAGCTCTGCAACTGATTCCACCCATCTCTGTTTATGGAATCAATATAATTATAAAGATAATTTAACTAAATACTTTTTAATGGTATAACCACTTTTAAAAAGTCTATTTGTTTATTTATTTGGCCTCACCATGTGACATACGGGATCTTAGGGGCCTGACCAGGGATTGGACCCAAGCCCCCTGCATTGATAGCCACCAGCAAAGTCCTCCTCAAAAGGCAAACGAACAAATTAGTAAGGCTTTTTTTAAATAACTTTTTTTCAGTCATGGCATGTACCCTCCATATGGCTGTCCAGATGGCACAGTGGGAAAGAATCCACCTGCCAATGCAGATGTGGTTTCGACCTTTGGATCGGGGGATCCCCAGTAGAAGGAAATGGCAACCCCACTCCACCATTCTTGCCTGGGAAATTCCATGGACAGAGGATCCTGGAGGGTATAGTCTATGGGGTCACAAAGAGTCAGACACCACAGAGCAGCCTAGCACGCATGCACCTTCTATACCTCTGCTTTATTTCATCTTTCAGCGAATCAGATGGTGTATATGTGAAGGGTGTTTTGTATTCATTTCACCCTTTCAAGCCTCCCTCTGCTCACTCAACTCCAGTCTCCAAAATAAAGACTACATTCAGACTGGGATACCCAGAGCCCACAGCTCACGTGCTGTTTGAAAGCAGGGGTGTGTAGAGCCAGGACTTAAAAAGAATCCCTGGGCTTGGGAGTGCCTAAAGCCCTGAGCTTGCACTAAGCAGGGGAAATTCTATGAGCGCGTAAGAGGGAGAAGCATGTGAAGCAGAAGCCAGTGAACGAGTCAAAGTGCCGTGATGGGGTTAAGAGTGACGCAAGAGGGTCACTGGGCCCTGATTGTAATCACTCAATAACCCAGGTAGGTAATCGAAGCTCAGAGACAAGAAATGGTGATTTCCAATGCTGTCATTTACACTCAGAGACTTAAAAGGTCACTGTTTCATGGTTATCCGTCTTCAGTGTGACATCAATAACTTAAGGATAAGGAAAAGATTCTAGGGTTTTTTAATTTTCATTCAGTTTTTTTGTTCTGCCTTATGCAGATTACAGGACTTTCCTGGTAGCTCAGATGGTAAAGCGTCTGCCTACAGTGTGGGAGACCAGGGTTCAATCCCTGGGTAGGGAAGATCTCCTAGAGAAGGAAATGGCCACCCACTCCAGTGTTCTTGCCTGGAAAATCCCATGGACAGAGGAGCCTGGCAGGCTACAGTCCATGGGGTCGCAAAGAGTTGGACACAACTGAGCGACTTCACTTTCACTTTCTTTCACTCAGATTACAAAAGGAAACTTTCTAGATAGTTTAACGTACTTTCCTACATATTTTGCTGAACTGGTTGTGTCAGTAGAACAATTTCTTCACAGTACAACGCAAGGGTGATTTCGGCAAACTTTTGGCCATGTACAGCATATGTTTCATCAGTTTTGAAATTATTAAATATCTCTGGGCTCCATTCTGCTGGCGCTCAATTGTACTACAGTAATCTAGTGAAAAATAACCCACCTTCACAAATATATGTAGTTTGCCTATAAAAACATTAAACAAACTTTAAACATTGAGCATGTAAAACAGTCTCACTATTTTATGGAAATGTCTCATCATTTCAACAATATACCAAGCATTATTTATTTCATTATTATGACTAATATTCATTGTATATATGTATATTTGCAGCAATATGAATGGACCTAGAAATTATCATACTAAGATAGAGAAAGACAAATCTCATGATATCAATTACATGTGGGATCTTAAAAAAATATGCAAATGAATATATTTACAAAACAGTAACAGACCCACAGACATAGAAAACAAAGTTATGGTTGCCAAAGGGAAAAGTGAGGGGAAGTGGGAGGGATAAATTAAGAGTTTGGGATTAAAATATGCACACTACTATTTATAAATACATATAAATGTGTGTGTGTGTGTGTGTATACACACATATATATACATACAAGGTCTTCCCTTGTGACTCAGACAGTAAAGAATCTGCCTACATTGCAGGAGATCCAGTCTCAATCCCTGGATTTGGAAGATTCCCTGGAGAAGGGCAAGGCTACCCACTCCAATATTCTTGCCTGGAGAATTACATGGACAGAGGAGCCTGGTGGGCTATAGTCCATGGGATTGCAAAGGGTCAGACATGACTGGGAGACTTACACATTCACTTTCAAATATAAAAATAGATAAACATCAAGGACCTACTGTATATCACAGGGAAATATACTCAATTATTTTCTAACAACATATAAGGGAATCTGAAAAATTATAACTGAATGACTGTGCTGTACCCCTGACTAACATGATACTGTTAATCAAAGATACTTCAATTTTAAAATAAATGATTTTTTAACAAAGATTGCACAAAGATTCTGATAAAGAAATTTCCTTTTTCTATCTCCCCACCACCACCATTATAAAATGTTGCACCGGCATGTAGATTTGGCTCCAGGAAGTCACTCATTTGAACCCTATTGGAGATTGGTTAAAATATACTGACTGCAAAATTCTTTTCTCCTTTCATTCTCCCT
This sequence comes from Moschus berezovskii, assembly GCF_049115385.1. NCBI lineage: Eukaryota > Metazoa > Chordata > Mammalia > Artiodactyla > Moschidae > Moschus > Moschus berezovskii. Next base: position 17,149,708 of record NC_142482.1, on the reverse strand, counting down.
GGTCATCCAGGAAAGTTTCGAGAGGAATTTAAAGCCGCATTTTCTTGCTGTTGCCTTGGGGTTCATCACCGCCAGGAGGACCGGCTGGCCAGGGGACGGACGAGCACGGAGAGCCGCAAGTCCCTGACCACGCAGATCAGCAACTTTGATAACGTGTCGAAACTGTCTGAGCAGGTGGTTCTCACGAGTATCAGCACCCTCCCAGCGGCCAACGGCGCCGGGCCCCTCCAGAACTGGTAGGAGTCTGACGCCTAGGAGAAGGATGTCTGAGGACCACTCTTCTTTTTTTAAACCTCTGTACACAGAAACTTTGTTATGCTACTGATCTGAAGCGAGAACTACTGTGTGGACCGCTCCCCCCTTTTGTTTTTTTAAGGGAAAATGATCTCTTGTTCTTTGGAAATAAAGTCAGTTCAAAATCATTTCTCAACCTTTGATTGGGATATGTTAGAAGTCGAACCTTTCACTGGATTTCTTTTCAGGCTGTTTCACTTTTAACTTCATGTACCAGGATTAGCGTCAATTAAACGTGAAAATTTCCAATGCTAATTGTTATTTGAATCTACCTTCAAATTGGTGGGTAAAAGTTTCCCAAACTTATCTTTTGATTTTCTTTTGGTTGCTAAAAGAAGTAGCAGTTACTAGCTCTGGATTAACAAGAGATATGTTAGTTGACTTTATAGCTTTAAAAATTACTAAAGAGCAGTGTCATTATGATGTGATATCTGAGAGTATATTTATATACAAAACAGCATATTATATTAGATAACTCAAAATCTATATTTCAAAACTAAATATATAGGCTATTCAACTTTATCTTCCATTAGTTGTGTAACTCAGTGACACAGTTTTCTTAGGTTTGTAATCTTACCATGACTTGTATTTCTCATTTTAATAAATAGCCAGGAAGGCTCTGTATTCACACAAAAATTTTGGAGTAACATAAATTTGCAATTTCCATATCTGAGGAAAGATTTTAACATTGAAGAATAAGATACAACATAATCACATTCTTCTAACCAGTAAAAATGAGATAATTGGTCTTACTAGGAGAAATTAAGAATGCAATTTACAAGGAAAAGTAGTAGTATAATACCAAATCACTCTGGGTCCCATATGGGACAGGTTAATGTCATGGAGAGTTGATGGTAATTATTTGTATTTATTTGCATTTTATAAACATTTATCAGGTCTTCTCCAGTGGCTCAGCAGTAAAAAAAAAAAAAAAAAAAAATTAAATGAAGGAGCTGCAGGAGATGTGGGTTCCATCCCTGGTTTGGGCAGATCCCCTGGAGAAGGATTTGCAACCCACTCCAGTATTCTTGCTGGAGAATTTGACATGGACAGAGGAGCCTGGTGGGCTACAGTCCATAGGGTTGCAGAGTTGGACATGACTAAAGCAACTTAGCAAGCATGCAAAGAAACATCTATCAAACACCTCCCAGAAGGTACCCACTGTGCTAGGATGGATGTGAACATGCCTTTGAGAGAGCTCCAGTCCACTGAGGGGAGCTTGTTGGTAGAGGATGCAGAGAAATGATTCAGACTCAGAGTAGGAAGGAACCAGTGATGGCAGTCCTCACCCTGACATGGGCAAGAAGGTTGCAATTTTTTGTTTCTGTTTAATTAGGGTGACTCTTGATGTCAGTGAATTCTATCCATACCTGTGGCTGAGAGCCAGGTGTCTAGGAGAATGCAGGGTTTTGCTCTTAATTCACACACAAAGGAATAGAAGTGTAGTATATTTTGTGCAAATGGAAGATCTGGGGTTCAAAGCACTGAATATTTTCAATTTGCTTCTCTGAAAAATTATTTCGATTCAAATAGTCACTTTAAAATTAAAACAAAAGAGGTGTTTGTGGTAATTGCACTTCTTATAGTACAGTAGCAGGTATCCTTATTTTATTAAAGTAAAAATTAAGGAGAGTATTTAAGAAAGCTTTTCATAGAACGTAAAAATTATGTTGTTTTTTTTGTTACTTTTTTTCACCTCATCACTTTCAGAGAGAATATAACCAAATTATCCACAAATGGTTTTCATGTCTTAAATTTGGGATTACTATGTGCTTTTTACTACTCAAAGCAAAAACTACCCTTGAACAAAGTTTATTGAAATTATATTGCTAGTTATCAGAATGATATCAATGAAAGCAAATTTTGTAATTCTCATTTCTCCTCTTTGTATATCTGAGAACTTTTTTTTTTTCTTATTTATGCTGTGTGAAAAGAGAATTGTGATTTTCACATTGTGATAGGAACTGGCACTTTAGTTTGAGGATAATGCCAAATAATATTGATAATATGCCTTAATAGCTAAGTAGTATCGCAGAGTGAGAGCTAAATGTTTCAGATCCTAGCATATCTAGTTAACTGTCATTTAAGAAGAGAGAGGACAAGAAACCTAGAGCCAGAGCTGAAGAGACGGAGAGGCTCGGAGAGGTGCGTCGTGTAACGGCATGAAGGGTGGACTCAGAAGTCAGAATTCCTTCACTCTAAATCAGTAATTCTCAGAATGTGGTTCCTGAACCATCATTGTCAGCACCACCTGAGAACTCATTAGCTGTGCACATTTTCACCCTGTCCCAGATCAGAAACTTTGAGCGTGGTACTCAGGAATCTGTGTGCTCACAAGCCCCACAGGTGCTTCCAAAGGGTCTTCACATTTGGACCTCTGCTCCAGACACTAGCATCTAGCCCCTGATCACTAACCCATGTGAAATGAAATATTTTACTCCCCAGGTATCTACAACAGGGATCATCATCATCAGTACTGTCAACCTGTTTGGAGGTCAGAAAGAAGAGGCGAGTACCAATGTTGAAAACCACTCAGCATCATCTCAGTCAAAGACACAGTGGGTCCTGAAATACTTGCCCCTGGGTTACCAGGGCAGTGTGGAGAGAAGACAGGTTGTAAGGCCCTTGTGTGCTTTACGGCTGCCTGGGTGATCTGAGTTTCTAACTAAAACTTTCAAATCTCCAGTTTTATTTACCTTTGTAAAAGTCTAAATTTGTTGAAGCAGATATTTTCCAAGAAGGATAGAACATTTTCCAAGAAGGAAAGAACAAATAAACACACACCAGTCCTTATAAGAAACTGTAGGAATGGGCTATCAGCCCATGCATACTTCTGCCAACTAGTTGATGCAGGAATCCTCCTAAGAGGTCTGGATTTAGTCCTGACCTTAATAGGACAAAGGGGAAAGAAACAGGTGTTCCCCAAACCTGCCAATCTTATGGAAAAAAGGGTCAACTACTTACCCCATTATGTGCTATTAATGACACAAATGAGATTTCCGAAAGGAGTATGCTGGGACTATTTGATGCTACACATAAAATATGTATCTCTCTTGCTTTGCTGTATTTCAAAATTGAATTTAAAATGTCATTAATGTTACTGAAATTTTGTTATCAATAAGAATGATAATAGTTTTATCTCATATAGGATCCATTTGAACTTTATTATTTCTGAATTTCTACAAACTTATGACAATATTAACATTTAGATTCATTTGTTCTTGGCAAAAGGATGATGCTCAGTTTCTGAAGAAGATGGCTTCTAAATTCTCCAAGGCAGGGAACATTTCTTAGGTATTAAATAACTGTTATAAATCATGGATAAATTAATTACAAAAGTGTTAGGCACAATAATATTGAACTTCACTCCCAGTGTACATTGTTTTCATGAAGATAAAGAAAAATATGCTTATAAGATATAATCTGAATGTATATAAACTTGAATGACAACATCAGAATGACAAACTACGGGGATAACTTTGGACAAAAATTGTAAGGAGAGCTATTACTATTTTAATACTAGTGCAATAATAGATGTTTTTGCACTTGATATAAATAATAATAATCAATTGTATTTCAAAAATTCTGGGCAGCCATTAACATTTAGAGAGCTTTGCAATTCCAGTTAATTTTACAACAGAAGACTTTTCTACTTCCTACAAGTTATAAGTCAAAAAAGAAAAAAAATTCTACTAGGTTATGTGCTTTAGCTTTCAAATGGCATGGAGCAAAAGTATAGATTTCTTTTCAGAGACAATATATGTAAACACAGAAAATACTGTCAATTTAAGTCTACTCTATTACATTATGTACATAGTAAATGAAGTGCAAAGGCATGAAAAACACTTATCTCCTCAAATTCAAGGGGGTCTGTTTTCTATAGAACTATTGCAATTAAAAAGGGAGTGAATTACTCTGTCCACTTTGCCACATATTTCTATAATCTCAAAATTTCTTTGTAAGTTTTGGAGTTATAACACTTTTTAAGTTTTTCATAAAATGTATTTCTATAATTGTTGTATGCCACGTGTGTAACATCATGTCATTTAACAGTTATTTTATACATTTAAAGTTCTTTATGCCTGACATTGGGTCTTCATGAAGAAATTTCTTATCCAATCTGATGTGATTGTGTACCAACTACCATGAATGATGCTGCTTAGGTAGTTTTTAAGTAAAAACCATACTGAGAATTCTAGAATCACATTCACACCATCCTCTCCATTGTATGAAAGATATTGTTGTTGTTCATTAGATAAGTTGGATATTCACTCATAACTACTGTCAAATCTCAGCAGTTAAGGATTGAATTAAGCCCTCTGGTGCAGTACTTAATGACCCAAATATGTTTCCCAATAAGTTTATATAATCAGAGATAATCATGATATAAAAGTTTTTTAATGCTGTTTTTAAGAGCAGGTACTATAATAAAGATGGTTAGAATTAAGATAGAAATATTTCATAAAAATTATGTAAAACTGCATATATAGAGTATTAAATTTTGAAGCTTTTATCTGAGTTAAGAGATTAAATCTTCTTTTGACTTAGAGGAAATGATGACCTTGTGATTTTCAATTTGTTCTTAGATGAGTACATTTGGCATTTACATAAATAAGCAGCTTTTCTCTTGGTCATTGTCTCTAAAACTTTTAAGGCTATTTTAAGTTCACCGATAAATTTTAAAATGTGTATTTCCTGCTTTCTATTCTGATAAATGACGGAATCAACTGTCAAGGATTTTAATTTAAAAATTCATTTTTATTCAGCACTGTTGATTCTAAGTTTGATCAAAATGACGCCAAAGTACCTGGGGAAGGTCATTGCTTGGCTCCTCCTAGAGAAAGGAGATTTGAAGGTGGGGTAGTTTCTAAACTTAAAATGAAACTCAGGGTGGAATCCCGGGAGAAACCGGCTGTTGAGGCGGTGAGGGTCTCTGCTTTGAGTGATCTAACAGGACAGACTAGGCACTTGGCCAGACCTCCTCCCAGAACCATGAAGCAAGCTCACCCAGCTTCACTTTGTCACTTTCATCGGGGCCAGTGGCCAGGAATGGAAGTCACAAGGACAGTTCTCAAAGCACTCCTTGGACCTTGCCCTTCTGACACGACTGTTTCACTCTCCAGCTCCTATCCAGCCCCCAGGCCCACCTCCAGCCTAGCAGGGAAGACACCAGCCTCCCCCCCCCCACCCCCTGCCCCAGTCCCCAGTCCCCACACCAGCCTGCCTTGCCCTGCAGAGTTCCTGGCCTCCTCTGGCCCAACCCCAGCCAATAGATATGTAAGTATGATTCACTTCTTGGGTTATCGCTTGAGGTGAACCAGGGGTAAGTGACTCATTTGTGAACAAATGAAGCAGAGCTCAAGAAAAAAGGGAAAAAAATTTACATTGCTATATCCAAATATTCACAATTTTATATTCCCTCAAAACCCCAATTTTGTCTTCAATATCTGCGTGTTCCTGTGGTCTTCTGATCTGTGTCTGCTACCTATTAAAGCCCCAGCTAAGCTCACTGCCTCTGCTTAGAAAGGACCCCAGTGTTGAGACCCTCAGGCCAGGCAATAGCAGGTCACCAGGATGTGCGCTGGAACTGGTGCTGCTGGCACCACTTTTGAAAACAAAGCATCTATTCCATCGCTTTTCATCAACCTGGTCCCAATGCAAGAGCAGAAAAGTAAAATACTAACCAACAATAACAAAAAACTCAATTTAAAGCAAACAAAAAGTGTGGTTGTTTTTAAGTAATCACTGTCTAATTAATTGCACAAGGTTTGAGTTAATATGTTAAATCTCAAAGGAATAATGGTACAAATAAAATGTTTATGAGGCTGGGAAATTCTTTAGCAGACCATGGCAACCCAACACTTAATTTATTGCAGATGTGACAGCAAGAGCATCTTCAGAAAGAAGTGCTGCTCCCTCCCAATGGGGTGAAGATCTGAAAGCTCTCCTTATGCAGTTAAAGTGGACAGACTGGAACTTGTTTACAAAGCTTGGCCTCAATCATGTACGATATCCATTAAGGAATGGGGAAAATGGTCATTTAAGAATATTCTCAGTATATACATGCATGCATGAATAAATTTGTATAACTGAGTGACTTAGACAGCAGACATTGTTTTGACTTAGAGGAAATGATGACTTTGTGATTTCAAATATAAAGGGAAGCCCTTTATATCAGTTCAGTTCAAGTGACTCAGTTGTGTCCGACTCCTTGCGACTCCATGAACTGCAGCACGCCAGGCTTCCCTTTCCATCACCAACTCCCGGAGCTTGCTCAAACTCATGTCCATTGAGTCGGTAATGCCATCCAACCATCTCATCTTCTGTCATCCCCTTCCCCTCCTGACTTCAGTCTTTCCCAGCATCGGGGTCTTTTCCAATGAGTCAGTTCTTTCCATTAAGTAGCCAAAGTATTGGAGCTTCAGCTTCTGCATCAGTTCTTCCAATAAATATTCAGGATTGATTTCCTTTAGTATTGCCTGGTTGGATCTCCTTGCAGTCCAAGAGACTCTCAAGAGTCTTCTCCAACACCACAGTTCACAAGCATCAGTTATTCGGCGCTCAGCTTTCTTTAGAGTCCAACTCTCACATCCATACATGACCACTGGAAAAACCATGGGTTTGACTAGATTAACCTTTCTTGGCAAAGTCATGTCTCTGCTTTTTAATATGCTGTCTAGGTTGGTCATAGCTTTTCTTCCAAGGAACAAGCATCTTTTAATTTCATGGCTGCAGTCCCCATCTGCAGTGATCTTGGAGCCCATAAAAATAAAGTCTGTCATTGTTTCCATTGTTGCCCCATCTATATGCCATGAAGTGATGGGACCGGATGCCAGGATCTTTGTTTTTTGAATGTTGAGTTTTAAGCCAACTTTTTCACTCTCTGCTTTCATTTTCATCAAGAGGCTCTTTAGTTACTCTTTGCTTTCTGCCTTAAGGGTGGTGTTATCTGCATATCTGAGGTTATTGATGTTTCTCCCGGCAATCTTGATTCCAGCTTGTGCTTCACCCAGCCCAGCATTTTGCATGGTTTAATTGGCATATAAATTAAATAAACAGGGTTACAATATACAACCTTGACGTACATCTTTCCCTATTTGGAACCAGTCCTTTGTGTTGTTTCTGGTTCTAACTGTTGCTTCTTGATCTGCATGCAGATTTGTCAGGAGGCAGGTCAGGTGGTCTGGTATTCCCATCTCTTTAAGAATTTTCCACTGTTTCTTGTGATCCATCCAGCCAAGGCTTTGGCATAGTCAATAAATCATAAGTAGACATTTTTCTGAAACTCTCTTGCTTTTTTTTGATGTTCCAATGGATGTTGGCAATTTAATCTCTGGTTCCTCTGCCTTTTCTAAATATTGCTTGAACATCTGGAAGTTTTCAGTTCACATACTGTTGAAGCGTCACTTGGAGATTTTTGAGCATTACATTCCTATAATGTGAGATGAGTGCAATTGTGCAGTATTTTGAACATTCTTTGTCATTGCCTTTCTTTGGGATTGGAATGATAACTGACCTTTTCCAGTTCTGTGTCCACTGCTGAGTTTTCCAAATTTGCCGGTATGTTGTGTGCAACATTTTCACAGAGTCATCTTTTAGGACTTGAAATAGCTCAGCTGGAATTCCATCACCTCCTCTAGCTTTATATGTAGTGATGCTTCCTAAGGCCCAGTTGACTTCAGAGTCCAGGATTTTTGGCTCTAGGTGAATGATCACACCATCGTGGTTATCTGTGTCATTAAGATCTCTTTGTACAGTTCTTCTGTGCATTCCTCCCACCTTTTCTTAATATCTTCTGCTTCTGTTAGGTTTGTACCATTTCTGTCCTTTACTGTGCCCATCTTTGCATGAAATGTTCCTTTGGTATCCCTAATTTTCTTGAAGAGATCTCTAGTCTTTCCCACTCTATTATTTTTATCTACTTCTTTGCATTGATCCCAGAGGAAGGCTTTCTTTTATCTCCTTGTCCCTGCAGTGCAGGTGGGTTCTTTACCCTTTAACTATCAGGGAAACCCAGCCCTTTCTATACACATAAATATATATATTTATATGTATTATTACATATTAATATTATGTTAATATGTACTATTGCATATTAATATTTATATATACATATTAATTATTTATAATTAATCATGTATTTATATAATTTTTATATATAATAATAGATATTATATAATTATAATTTATTATATAAAGTATATTTATATATAATTCTTAATAATATATTAATATAATGTATATTTAATATTAATTTATAATATTATATATTATATATTATATTATATATTATATAATTATATTATACAATATAATTATATTATATATTATGTAGTTATATATTCTAATTATATAATTATAATTATATAATATATATTATATTATATTACAATATGACATATTATAATATACATATTATGATATTAAATAAATATAAGAATATAAATATAATATATATTATATAATATATAATTGATATGTATAATTTTTATACATATAATATTTATATATATATGTATAATACATCATATTTATATATACATATTATAGGGCTCGTAGGTCACACTGGTTGTAAAGAATCCACCTGCCGAAACAGTAGACCCAAGAGAAGAGTACTCGACCCCTCAGTTGTGAAGAGCCCTGGAGCACGAAATGGCCCCCCATGAGTGACTGTGCACACAGACATGTCGATATATCTTATATATATTTACACAACTGATCCTTGAATAACACATATTCAACCTGCAACCTGCACAGATCTACTTATACTAAGATTTTTTAACCGTAACTTCTTAAACTGTGGATAAAGATCCACTAGAAAGTTATTTGCAGATTTTCTACTAAGTGGGGGTGTCCTAACCTCAATATTGTTCAAGGGTCAATTGTAGATCAATAGATGAAGAGATAGATGGATAGATAGATGGATAGAAAAATAGATCAATGGATACCTAAGTAAATAAATAAATAATCTCACTGAGTTGTCTAGTATGAGAGTATCTCACAAAGTATAGTAGCTTCATATCCCAGCCGTTTAGAGTTCACTTTTCAAGTTTGGTGATGCTTTAGTCACTAAGTTGTATCCAGTTTTGAGACCCCATGGACTGTAGCATCGGGCTCCATTGTCCATGGAATTTCCCAGGCAAGAATACTGGAGTAGGTTGCCATTTCCTTCGCCGGGGGATCTTCCTGACCTGCTTTGGCAGGTAGATTCTTTACCACTGAGCTCCCTGGGAGCTCCTTCTCATCCAAGTTATCTTCCAGTTTGGCGGCTAGTTTTCCTCACTCTTACAAGTACACAGCTTTTATGGTTTTGCTTTTCCAGACAGCCTTTTACCTAAGACCAGTATTTTGTCCTTTATTTATTATGTATTCGTTTGTTGATTTATTTTATTAGCACTCATATTGTTATCATAATTTGGAACAAGGTTAAAGGAGAAGTCTGTAAACTGTGTGTAAACCTTCTCTAAAATAATCAGTAGGTATCTAGAGTCCTTGATGCCAGAGACCATTTCTATGTTGTTTAGCTACATTCCTGGTTCTTGGAAGGAATGGAGCCTGTCACAAAGAAGTCACCTGATAAATATCTGTTGAATTAATGAAATAATGATAATTGCATGTGAATTCGGAGAAGGCAATGGCAAGCCACTCCAGTACTCTTGCCTAGAAAATCCCATGGATGGAGGAGCCTGGTGGGCTGCAGTCCGTGGGGTCGCTAAGGGTCGGACACGACTGAGCGACTTCACTTTCACTTTTCCCTTTCACGCATTGGAGAAGGAAATGGCAACCCACTCCAGTGTTCTTGCCTGGAGAACCCCAGGGATGAGGGAGCCTGGTGGGCTTCCATCTATGGGGTCGCACAGAGTCGGACACGACTGAAGTAGCAGCAGCAGCATGTAAATTATTTTCTCAGATCATTCTTTTATCCCATTTTGTCTCAGTTTTTTCCATGTGCCGTCTGGAATTCCCTTTTCATGATGAACAATCAATGCCTATATTCTCAGAGTTTATATCACTCATGCATTATTTTTTTGTCAAAATTAAACCATATGTGGAGGTTGACAGCATAGATTCCCATTCTCTTTGTACTGGAGTAGCACCAAAACTGTCCTTTGCACCAATCCAAGCCCCAAATGACTGCTCTTCCCTCTGTAAGTGAAACCTGGCCCCACGGAGAGGCTCACGGCTGTGGACCTCCCCCCCACCACCGGTGCTGACTTGTCCGCCTTTCCGTCTCCCTTCCCTTCCCTCATGTACGTCGTCACTTGGATCTGTGCGGATGATGCACCCAGGGATCCCGCTTCACGGCTCTTGCTCTCCTCAATGTGAAAGGCTCAATTCCACTGTTCTTGCTCAACAAGCCCGCACAGCCCCACATAGTGCAGATCACAGGCTCCACCTTGTACTTTATCGTCTCCTGTGACAAGAGGTATTTTGCAGAAATGCAAGACTCCCATCGTATTCTAAGTCAACAGTTGCTCATCTACCCTTTCCTCTCACACTTATGTTCCCACTGCAACTTCCCTCCTGAACCCCAGAGACATGACTGGATTCTTTACCCTTTTATTTTATTCTAATTCGTCTGCCCCGAACTGGACTTAACTTCTTCCCCACCCAGAGTAAACCAAGACACCCAAGTGGTACTGTACTCATTAGGAAATTTTATTTAAAAATTTTTGGTAGAAAATCCAAGTTTTAATGTATTTATTTTTATCAAATACAGCTGATTTATAGTGTTGTGTTAGTTTCTAGAGTACAGCAAAGTAATTAAATTATACATATATATATATATTATTTTTCATATGCTTTTCCATTATGGATTATCCTATGATATTCAATATAATCCTCTGTGCTATACAGTAGGATCTTGTTGTTTATCTAGCCTATGTAATATATATAGTTGGCATCTGCTAGTCCAAACGGAGAAGGCAATGGCAAGCCACTCCAGTACTCTTGCCTTGAAAATCGCATGGACAGAGAAGCCTGGTGGGCTGCAGTCCATGGGGTCGCTACTAGTTGGACACGACTGAGCGACTTCACTTTCACTTTTCACTTTCACACATTGGAGAAGGAAATGGCAGCCCACTCCAATGTTCTTGCCTGGAGAATCCCAGGGACGGCGGAGCCTGGTCGGCTGCCATCTATGGGGTCGCACAGAGTCGGACACGACTGAAGCGACTTAGCAGCAGCAGCAGCTAATCCAAAACTCCCAATCCTTCCCCTCGCCACCAGTTTGGTAACCACAAATCTGTTCTCTGTATCTCTGAGTCTGTTCCAAGATGCGTTCATTTGTGCCAGATTTTAGATTCCACATGCAACTGATATTAGATGATATTTGTCCTTCTCTGTCTGACTTAGTGTGATCATCTCCAGGTCCATTGGCGCTGCTGTAAATGATGTTTTGTTCTTTTTTATAGCTGAGTAATATTCCATCATGTGTGTGTGTGCGTGTGTATGTGTGTGTATCAGTTCAGTTCAGTCACTCAGTCATGTCCAACTGTTTGCAACCCCATGGGTTGCAGCACGCCAGGCTTCCCTGTCCATCAGCATCTCCTGGATTTTACTCAAACTCATGTCCATAGAGTCGGTGATGACATCCAACCATCTCATCCTCTATCATCCCCTTCTGCATCCCCCCACCCCTTCAATCTTTCCCAGCATCAGGGTCTTTCCAAATGAGTCAGTTCATCACATCAGGTGGCCAAAGTATTGGAGTTTCAGCTTCAACATCAGTCTTTCCAATGAATATTCAGTACTGATTTCCTTTAGGATGGACAGGTTGGATCTCCTTGCAGTCCAATGGACTCTCAAGGGTCTTCTCCAACAACACAGTTCAAAAGCACCAATTCTTTGGTGCTCAGCTTTCTTTACAGTTCATCTCTCACACCCATAAATGACTACTAGGAAAACAAAAGTTTTGAATAGATGGACCTTTATTGGCAAAGTAATATCTCTGTTTTTTAATATGCTAGCTATTTTGGTCATAACTTTTCTTCCAGGGAGCAAATGTCTTTTAATTTCAAGGCTGCAGTCACCATCTGCAGTGATTTGGGAGACTTAAAAATATAATATTTCTCAATGTTTCCATTGTTTCCTGATCTATCTGCCATGCAGTGATGGGACTGGATGCCATGCTCTTAGTTTTCTGAATGTTGAGTTTTAAGCGAACTGTTTCACTTTCCACTTTCACTTTCTTCAGAAGGCTCTTTAGTTCTTCTTCACTTTCTGCCATAAGGGTGGTGTCATCTGCATATCTGAGGTTTCTGATATTTCTCCCAGCATATAATATATATATTATATAGTAGTAAAAAATCCACCTGCCAGTAAGTGCAGGGGTCCAAAAGACAAGGGTTTGATCCCTGGTTTGGGAAGATCCCCTAGAGTAAGAAGTGGTAACCCCAACCCCGTATTCACCTGGAAATATCCATGGACAGAGGAGCCTGGCGAGCTACAGTACACGGGGTCACAGAAAGTCAGATACAACTGAGGCAAACACACACACAAGGCAAACACACACAGGCCACACCTTCCTTATCCATTCATCTATCAACGAACATTAAGGTTGTTGCCATGCCTTGGCTATTGTGAATAATGTTGCTATGAGTGTAGGGATGTGTGTATCTTTTCAAGTTATAGTTTTTCTGTATATATGCCCAGGAGTGGGGTTGTTGCATCATATGGCAGTTCTATTTTAGTTTTTTGAGGAACCTCCATATTGTTTCCCATAGTGGCTGCACTTACATTCCCCCCGATAGTGTAGGAGGGTTCCCATTTAGAAGACATCATTTACTTAAAAAATGCTTTTTTCCCTGATGAAGTTCATTACAGTTTTCATAGCACAGACAGCCTGCTGCCCTATGACTTGAGAATAAATGAACTGGGCAAGGAGTAAAAGTCACTGAGTTCGGTAGCCTGCAGTCACGTCTCTTTGACTTAGAGATGCCCGTCTCCAGGTGGAAAGTCAGCCTTGGCATGAGTCACATCACCTTCCTTTCCCCGTCTCTGCCGTCACACGCCCTTATGGTTTTTCCTCCTGCATCAGAAGCTGTTCCAAAGATAATTCAATCATTTAGAAATGCTTATTAAGACCATATAAATTTGCTTAACTTGATCTTGCAAATCCTCTCTAATTCTTCCTTCTCATTGTCCAATCTTCACTTTTCATTGTGTGTTTGAGGGCAGGAGTGGGTTATCTCATTTTCTCCTGGGCTAGCTATGAGTAATTTCTTTATTTATTCTTTTTTTAATATTTTTTATTTTTTTAAATTTTAATTGGAGGCTAATTACTTTACATTACTGTATTGGTTTTGCCATACATTGGCATGAATCTGCCCCAGGTATACATGTGTTCCCCATCTTGAACCCCACCTCCACATCCCTCCCCATATCATCCCTCTGGGTCATCCCAGTGCACCAGCCCCGAGCATCCTGTATCACACATCGAACCTGGACTGGTGATTTGTTTCACATATGATAATATACATGTTTCAATGCCATTCTCCCAAATCATCCCACCTTCACCCTCTCCCACAGAGTCCAAAAGACTGTTCTATACATCTGTGTCTCTTTTAAAAATAGTAAATAGTAGATTATCCCTTACAAATGCATCTGGAGCCGGGACATTTTGCTTTCTAAATCCTGCACTTCATTCCTTCCAGTGCTGTCGTCATAGTGGAACTCACCTTACCATCTTCCTCATCCTGACAAGGCAGCAACATGCCCTTCATCTCATTGTAAAGCTAATCATGTTGCACTGTTTCCCACTCTAAGGGGAATATTCTCCACATGCTCTGTCCAATGTTCTATCTTTTAAGAATAGAATGAATTCATTTAAATGCTTTTATTTTAAAACGGTACCTTTCTCTTTACAATTATGCGTCTTCCTTTGCCTTTGCTAATCCTCAAACCCTACTTTCCTCTTGTGAAAATATTAGGTCTTTAGGATGTATTATTATCAAGAAGCATCTATAGACCTTGTTTTCTTCTGTTCATTTTGCTCTTGTTTTACCAAGAGAATCTGAATATTTCACTTCAACTATGCCTCCCTGTTGTTACTCTCCTGTTGAAGGGGGGATCTCTTCCTTACCTTCTTGCCCCTAAATGGTGCCCTTATGATGACTTATTTTACACATAACTGGACTGAGGAAATCAGAAGACTGAGAAAGACAAAATCCTTTCCTGATTCCATTCACACAAACCTGTGGTTCCAAAGTTAACAGCATTCTGGTAGTCTCATGGGAGTTTTGTTCATGCTTATCACTCATTAATGACTTACAGGCAGGTTAAAAGCAGCCATGATTGCAACTTGTTTCAAAACCAAAACCTTCTCCCTACCCCATCAAAGTCCAAGGGTAAGCCTGCTACTAATGTTTAAATAAATATTTTCTTGAGTCAAGGTCTGTATAATTTGGAGATTAATCCTTTATCAGTTGCTTCATTTGCTATTATTTTCTCCCATTCTGAAGGCTGTCTTTTCACCTTACTTATAGTTTCCTTTGCTGTGCAGAAGCTTTTGATTTTAATTAGGTCCCATTTGTTTATTTTTGCTTTTATTTCCAATATTCTGGGAGGTGGGTCATGGAGGATCCTGCTGTGATTTATGTCGGAGAGTGTTTTTCCTACATTGTCCTCTAGGAGTTTTATAGTTTCTGGTCTTACATTTAGCTCTCTAATCCATTTTGAGTTTATTTTGGTGTATGGTGTTAGGAAGTGTTCTAGTTTCATTCTTTTACAAGTGGCTGACCAGTTTTCCAGAAAAATAAATGACCCAATCAAAAAATGGGCCAAAGAAGTAAACAGACATTTCTCCAAAGAAGACATACAGATGGCTTACAAACACATGAAAAAATGCTCAACATCCCTCATAATCAGAGAGATGCAAATCAAAACCACAATGAGATACCATTTCACACCAGTCAGAATGGCTGCTATCCAAAAGTCTACATGCAATAAATGCTGGAGAGGATGTGGAGAGAAAGGAACCCTCTTACACTGTTGGTGGGAATGCAAACTAGTACAGCCACTATGGAGAACAGTGTGGAGATTCCTCAAAAAACTGGAAATAGAACTGCCATATGATCCAGCAATCGCACTCCTGGGCATACACACCGAGAAAACCAGAATTGAAAGAGACACGTGTACTCCAATGTTCATTGCAGCACTGTTTATAATAGCCAGGACATGGAAGCAACCTAGATGTCCATCTGCAGACGAATGGATAAGAAAGCTTTGGTACATATACACAATGGAGTATTATTCAGCCATTAAAAAGAATACATTTGAATCAGTTCTAATGAGGTGGATGAAACTGGAGCTTATTATACAGAGTGAAGTAAGCCAGAAAGAAAAACACCAATACAGTATACTAACACATATATATGGAATTTAGAAAGATGCAAATGATAACACTGTATACGAGACAGCAAAAGAGACACAGATGTATAGAACAGTCTTTGGGACTCTGTGGGAGAGGGTGAGGGTGGGATGATTTGGGAGAATGGCATTGAAACACATATGTTGTCATATGTGAAAAGAATCACTAGTTCAGGGTCAATGCATGTTATAGGATGCTCGGGGCTGGCATGCGGGGATGACCCAGAGGGAGGATAAAGGGAGGAGGGAGGTGGGAGGGGGGTTCAGGAGGGGGAACTTATGTAAACCCGGGGCAAATTCATATCAATGTATGGCAAAACCAACCAATATAATATTGTAAAATAATTTGCCTCCAATAAAAAATAAATTAATTACCTAAAAAAAAAAAAAAAGAGTCAAGGTCTGTTAGATGGCACCCTCATAAGATTTTCCAAAGCAATGGCACAGTAACGAGTTCTACCCCCTCCTTTAAATATTTGAAAAACTTGGTTTAATACAATATCTTGAGAAACCTGTATGTAGGTCAGGAAGCAACAGTTAGAACTGTACATGGAACAACAGACTGGTTCCAAATAGGAAAAGGTGTACGTCAAGGTTGTATATTGTCACCTTGCTTATTTAACTTATATGCAGAGTACATCATGAGGAACGCTGGGCTGGAAGAAGCACAAGCTGGAATCAAGATTGCTGGGAGAAATATCAATAACCTCAGATATGCAGATGACACTACCCTTATGGCAGAAAGTGAAGAGGAACTCAAAAACCTCTTGATGAAAGTGAAAGAGGAGAGTGAAAAGGTTGGCTTGAAGCTCAACATTCAGAAAACAAAGATCATGGCATCTGGTCCCATCACTTCATGGGAAATAGATGGAAAAACAGTGGAAACAGTGTCAGACTTTATTTTTTTGGGCTCCAAAATCACTGCAGATGCTGATTGCAGCCATGAAATTAAAAGACGTTTGCTCCTTGGAAGGAAAGTTATGACCAACCTTGATAGTACATTAAAAACCAGAGACATTACTTTGCCAACAAAGGTCCATCTAGTCAAGGCAATGGTTTTTCCCGTGGTCATGTATGGATGTGAGAGTTGGACTGTGAAGAAAGCTGATCGCCGAAGAATCGATGCTTTTGAACTGTGGTGTTGGAGAAGACTCTTGAGAGTCCCTTATACTGCAAGGAGATCCAACCAGTCCATTCTAAAGGAGATCAATCCTGGATGTTCATTGGAAGGACTGATGCTAAAGCTGAAACTGCAATACTTTGGCCACCTCATGGGAAGAGTTGACTCACTGGAAAAGACTCTGATGCTGGGAAAGGTTGGGGGCGGGAGGAGAAGGGGACGACCAAGAATGAGATGGCTGGATGGCATCACCGACTCTGTGGACATGAGTTTGAGTGAACTCCAGGAGTTGGGGATGGACAGGGAGGCCTGGCGTGCTGTGATTCATGGGGTCGCAGAGAGTCGGACACGACTGAGCGACTGAACTGAACTGAACTGAACTGAACATCTACTATAATAAAGGGTCCCTGTCCCTGTTACAGAGCACAGAATAAAAGCCAGTGTTTTACATAGATGTGGCAAAATCATGTTGCTACTAGGAGTCTCCGGAATAGATCACTGAAACAGCTTCTAACTACTACCATCTAAAGAGGCTTTAAATGCAGAACTTTAAATAAACATCATTTTTTGGTATAGTTATGCCTCAACAAGACCACCAACCAAAAGTAGCACAATTCAGTGCTCCTGCCCTAAGATATCAGCTGGTGGAAAGTATGCTTATCCAAATAGCAAACACCTCATCCAGTCATGTTGGTGTTTATTTTTCAACCATGTGGTCTTGGAGAGTGTATCCAGTAGTGATGTGTAAAGAAGTTTGATGTTCTGTAAATGATGGACTAGGATTTTTTTAATGGCTGTGATATTTGACTATATTTTGTTCACAAGCTAAAATCAGTGTGGCCAGGCTTTCACGTCAGGAACTATCAATCCTCCTCTGCTTCAGCGTCCTCTGAGATTCTTGCTAAAAAGACAGCTCCCTGATGCCACCCGGATACACTGTTTCAGTCGGGCGAGACTCAGTTACTCTGGCTCAACTGATCAGGACTGGCATTTGACCCCTGAAGTATTATCAGGGCCTTGGGGGTCAAATGTCTGTTTTAGTCTTGAGCCCACCATGTCTTGAGATTGCTTGTTGTCTGTGGACTTCTCAGCTGGAATGAGCAGCATCTCATTCAAGTCTTTGTCTTTGTGGGGCTTTTTCTTTGCAGAAATGTCAGCACAATCCCATTTTCATGAGAGGTGAAGTGTATAACTCTGTTAATTTCCAGTTAACATAGCAGCATTCCAGGCTTTTATCAAGACTGCTGAGTATTTTCCTAGTTATGAATTTTCAGCCAGCAATATTGGATCACAAAAAAGTTACAAGCCAAAGCAAAACTCATTCCTCCAGATGATGTTAATTTGGACTTAGGTATAAATATACTTCCAAATGGCCCTTTAGAAACTGACTGGAGATAATTAGAAGATAATTCGAACTTAGAGAACTCATATATGTCCTTCACATATCAAATCCTATGACAAGAAACAGTATCTTTAGAGAATTTTCTGTGTGTAGGCCTTTTCCCCTCCAGTTAAAATGGAATACATCATTATATCATCCTCAGGTAGAGCTGTGTTCTTTTATTCCATTGTGTGTATGTGCCCGTGGATAGGTAGATAGATTGACAGATAAAACAAATTGCAGATTTGGATCTTTAATTTAGGAATTTTCTTCCCTGTTAGCACATAAGCTATATGAAGTCAGGAACTGGGTTGTATTCATAAGATTTGTGTGCCAGACACTGGTCTGAGCAGACCCTCACAAGATATAGGCACTCAATAAATCTTCATTGAGGGGCTCCCTCAGTGGTCCAGTGGTTAAGACTTTGTGTTCCCCATGCAGGGGGCCCAGGTTCATCCCTGGTCAGGGAACTATATTCCACACGCCACAACTAAGAGTTTGCAAACCATGACTAAGACTCAGTGTGGCCAAATAAATTTTAAATATATATTTTTTTAATTAAATAAACCTTCATCTACCAAATCAGTAGATGAAGAACCCCTGTCCAACCTTGTACTTTATCTCTGAAAAATGTTGGCAGCATATGAGACATCCTTTAGGAAGGAGAAAAATATCGTGCTAATCACTTACCTAAACATTGTTATGATGTGGAGAGCTGACTCTTTGGTAAAAACCCTGATGCTGGGAAGGACTGAGGGCAGGAGGAGAAGAGGGCAACAGAGGATGAGACGGTTGAATGGTGTCATTGACTCAATGGACATGAGTTTGAGCAAACTCCAGGAGATAGTGAAGGACAGGGAAGTCTGGTCTGCTGCAGTCCGTGGGGTTGCAAAGAGTCAGACACCACTGAGTGACTGAACAGCAGCAAGAACAAATGCTGTCCTGAGGACACAGAGATGAAAAGGATTCGATTCCTGCCCAAGGAAGCTCTTGGAGAAAGAATATAAATCAAGTTTAAAAATTCCTTTTTAGGTGTTAGATATTAGGAGAAAACATTGGCTTTCTCCAGGGAAAGGAGGTTTTGGAAGAAAAGGCTCCACTGTAGTGGGAAGGCAGAGCTGAGGAAGGCATTCTGGGCAAAAGGGACAAATCCACAATGGTGCAGTCATGGAGCAGCGTTCATCCTCCAGGGAACCACACATGATTTAAAGGGAAATGGGAGCCCACCGCAGAAAATGGTATTAAATGGGTGGGAACGTGTGCGTAATAAAAGCTTTTAGTAATATTCAAGGAAATTGGAAGCGTGTTATGTAAAGGAGAACAGTTTAGGAATTCTATCCCAAGGTGTGATATGATTAGACATAGGTTCTGCAGAGTATATGAACAGTCTGTAGCTGGAGAATTTGAGAG
The DNA here is from genome assembly GCF_049115385.1 of Moschus berezovskii. Taxonomy (NCBI): domain Eukaryota; kingdom Metazoa; phylum Chordata; class Mammalia; order Artiodactyla; family Moschidae; genus Moschus; species Moschus berezovskii. The sequence goes on along the minus strand of NC_142482.1, from coordinate 17,130,134 downwards.
CCGCACATTGTTAAGTTCAATTCTCAGATAGGTTTTTATGCAACTATTGATCCTGAAGAATAATGATTGAATATAAACCAAAGTGGTGGCAGTGGGACTGGAAAATAAACATTAGATTTAATTTCCAGGTGAAGATTTGGAGAGAGAGAAGGTCACGTTTATGTTTATTTCTCTTTATAATGGATCCCAGCCACCACTCATTTTAACAGAAATGAGGCTATTCCAGTAGAAGTATTGCTTTAAATGCATTTGTGAAATTATCCTCCCCTTCTTATCACACTTCTTCTGAAATATGGTGATCAGGAAGGCAAAGGTAGGTGGGGTTTCATACTGTGAGCTGTCATCTGAATCGTTTATGCCCAGCCAATGCCCTCCAGCATAAGTTGCATCCTGTATTCAAACATTGCTGCCAGTTTTCTAGTCTGACGGTCAGGACTCTGCCCTCACCGTGACCACAGCCTGCTCTGCCAGGGGCTGGTGGTGGCCTTGCTCTGCAAGGATGATCAGTTAAGACACCAATGGCTCAATAAATACCTGACTTAGAATAAAGTTAAAACTGAAATGACATTATTCATTCAAAAATATTAAAAAAGAGAACACTTCAAGAACAAGAAATGGAAAATAGTTTAGGCTTCCCTGGTGATTCAGATGGAGAAGAACCCGCCTGCCAATTCAGGAGACATAAGAGACTCGGGTTTGATCCCTGGTTTGGAAAGATACTCTGGAGAAGGGAATAACTACCTACTCCAGTATTTTTGCCTACTCCAGTATTTTGGACAGAAGAGCCTGGAAGGCTACAGTCCATGGAGTTGCAAAGAATTGGACACGACTGGAAGACTAACACACACACAGAAGAAAAATTAGGTATTAATATGTTGTTGCTTATAAAACATGATAGAAAGAAACTAATTTTTGAGTTTTAGAAATTAAATGTTGGAGAAATTAAATTAGAAAAAGAGAGATTTGGGATAGAAGCAAACCAAAGTTTCTGCTGATAGGAGAGAGAAGTGAAAAGGTAGACTTTAGAAAGGTGTTTAATATTTGCAATAGGTGTGTCTGAGAAGTGGGAATTTTTTAAGGAGCACCAAGTGCTTGAAGGCCTGGTGAAAAAGGGTGTTATGGACTGAGTTGTGTCCCCCCAGGAAATATATGTCAAAGTCATAACCACCAGAAGCTCAGAATGTGACCTTATATGGAGATAGGGTTTTTGCATAACCGGTAAAGACATGGAATTTTGCTTGGGTCCCAAGCCCTTATGAGTGGCGTCTTTATAAAAAAGGGAGATTTAGGGACAGCACACACAGGGACGATGATGTATGTGGGTGAAGGCAGAGACTGAAGTGATGATTCTACAAGCTGAGGATGCCGAGACTAGCGGATAAGCCACTGGAAGCTGGGAGAGAGACGGGAAAAGATTCAACCTCACAGCCCTCAAGAGGAACCAACCCCACCCACACCTTGATTTTGGACTTCTGGCATCCAGAATCGTGAGATAACACCTTTCTGTTGTTCCAAGTCACTCAGATTGTGGTACTCTGTTACATTAGCCCCCGGATCACCGCTTTGTGTTTGGAGGTGCCTGTGCCTGCTGGAAGTGTCAAGGAGCTGCTTTGGAAGCACGTTTGAATGTGTCTGAACCAGGTAGCATCTCTCACAACCCCATCCCCCAGCCCAGGGCCTCATCCATTTCCTCTGACCCTTGTCTGGGGGACATCTGGCTCACACAGTTCTGCCAACTTTCTACTAAAAGTCTTCCATTCTGCCTCTGGAATTAGGCCATCACCCTCTCATCAGGAAGCTATGCTTTGAGTCTTCCCGTAATCCTTGATCTGGCTGTTGACTCCAATGACCCTTCACCTGGTCCTACCTACACTGACATTCTTTCCCAGTTCCTGAACCCCTAGCAGGGGTTGAGTCCCAATTCCTCACATACTGGAGGTTGGAAAGCTTCTCCCTCCCCCAGTGCCTGGGGCCCCACCCTTGGGACCAAATCCACCATGTTAGTGTTGCCACTGTCCCCCTGCTGACAGTCCATTTCAATTTGCCTCATAGATCTGAACATAGAAACACTTTCCCTTATGAAATAAGCATTTCTACTGACCAGTGCTGCAAAGTGAATGCTTTGGATTGCTTCTTTCATGTAAATCTCTCTATGAAAGTTCATGAATGACATGTGGGATGAATCACAAATCATTTCCATCCTGGGCTTACCATATTCACACGGCATGAGTGGTGAATATTTTTATCTAGATGACAAAAAGTACTACTTGGATGTATCAAAAACTTCGGTTGAAAGTAGAAATTACTAATAGCAATGCCAGAAAACATAGTAATGTAGTTGCAGAAGCAAAATAATTTAATTTAGAGGTTGACATGCTTAGTGTATCTTAGGATCACAAGTAGAAAGCATCTAATGCTATCAAAAAGTGTGAAAAAAAAAAGTCATTAGCATGAGTTTTGGAATGGGAGGCAAGTATGTGAAGCCAGGAGAAAAATGGGAATAAGAAACTCACACAGCACTGAAGGGTATGCTGAAGTATAAGGAGACAATTAGAAGGGGGAACAAGATTCGAAAAGAAGGGAGACTGGTGTGCTTGGGAGATGTGGCCGACTGTAACCTTCCAAAGATGGCTATGAAAAAAATAATAAATAAATATAGTTTCAACCTTACATCCCATCTGCGCACTGCTGCCTTGGTGTTATTCCATCAGGAAGCAGGGGTCTGTGTTTCCTTCTCTGGAAAGTAAGCAGAACTTTGCAACTTCCTGGGCCAATAGGATGCAGGAGAAGTGACGCTGCATGATTTCAGAGCCAGACTTGTGAAAGGCCCCCACAGCGTCTGTCTGAATGTCTCAGGACACAGGCTGCAGGAACCCGGAACTGCATGTGAGAAGCCGGGCTGTCCTGAAGTTACTCTCCTCAACCACATGGAAAAACTATGCAGTCTGTGTTTCAGAAATCCTAGCTGTTCCAGGTCTCCCAGGTCAGGCTCCAGACAAGTGACAAAGAGGTTTTCAAGACCAACCCTTTAAGAAAACTGTTTGAGTGCAACATCAAGGCACCCCTGAGCCAGAACCACCCAGCCAAGCCATCCCCACTTCTAGATGCACAGAAACAGTTGGGGACAGTCAATAACTATCATGACACTATGCTTTGGGGTGATTTTTACATACTAATAGAAGAAATATGAATTGGAAACATAAAGAAAAACACCAGGTTATTTTTTGGGGCTCCAAAATCACTGCAGATGCTGATTGCAGCCATGAAATTAAAAGACGCTTGCTCCTTGGAAGGAAAGTTATGACCAACCTTGATAGTATATTAAAAAGAAGAGACATTACTTTGCCAACCAAGGTCCGTCTAGTCAAGGCAATGGTTTTTCCCGTGGTCATGTATGGATGTGAGAGTTGGACTGTGAAGAAGGCTGATCGCCGAAGAATCGATGCTTTTGAACTGTGGTGTTGGAGAAGACTCTTGAGAGTCCCTTGTACTGCAAGGAGATCCAACCAGTCCATTCTAAGGGAGATCAATCCTGGATGTTCATTGGAGGGACTGATGCTAAAGCTGAAACTGCAATACTTTGGCCACCTCATGCGACGAGTTGACTCACTGGAAAAGACTCTGATGCTGGGAAAGGTTGGGGGCGGGAGGAGAAGGGGACGACGGAGAATGAGATGGCTGGATGGCATCACTGACTCTGTGGACATGAGTTTGAGTGTACTCCGGGAGTTGGTGATGGACAGGGAGGCCTGGCGTGCTGTGATTCATGGGGTCGCGGAGAGTCGGACACGACTGAGCGACTGAACTGAACTGAACTGAACTGAAGGAATTTACTCGTATTAATTTTATATCCTTCATCTTTACCAAATTCATTGATTAACCCTAGTAATTTTCTGATGGCAACCAGTTATATTATAGATGTGACCCAAAAAGTTATTTGATTTTCATTTGCACTCAGGAAAAGTGTTTTAGGGTAGAACAAAGATAATCTCTGATCTCTCTCCCTTGACATCCCATTCTTCTCCAGATACTGTCTGAATTATCTGCTTCATTTTATAATAAATTTCCTTGAAAAAGGAAATACTCATTACTAAAGATTATTGTGCTTTCATTTTACCCTGGGGGGCATTTACCAAAATACTCTTCTTATTATCACAAATGACCTTCACATTGCTAAGTCAGTATTCTGTCCTCATTTTACTAGAGTTATTGGTAGTTCATTAAATGCATATCTCTGAGATATTTGAGACTACTGCAGCTAAGCAAATATCACAATAAAGCAAGTCATAACTATTTTTCTGCTGTTTTCCAGTGCATATGAAAGTTATATGTTCTGTTGTTTGTTGTCTGCTTATTTTTGGCCACGTGGTTTGTGAGATCTTAGTTCTCTGACCAGGGGTCAAAACCATGTTTTAAACTCTGGACTGCCAGATAAGTTCCAAAAGTTATATGTATAATATACTGTAGTCTGTTATATGTGCAATACCTTTATGTTTAAAAAATGATGTATATACGTTAATTATAAAATGCTTTATTGCTTAAAAAAAATGGTGTCCCTGGGAATAGAGAGATTCAGGGAGTGAGATGTTATATAGTGTCCATATGTATGTATGCTAAAAAACCTAAGAAATATAACCCAATATTTACATGTGCTACCCATCTGTAATAGGATCACTGTGACTTTTTTCCTTGACATTTAGAATCAGGAAAAAATGACAGATATTGTTAATGTTTAAATTATAAAAATGTACACAAACATGAGAGCAATGAAGTTTCAAAGGTAATAAGTAAAGCAAAACTTTTAAAAGACAGAAAAGATAGCTGGTAATAAAATAGTGGCTCTCTCTGGGTGATTTAAACAAAGGTATATTTGTTTGTTGTTTTTCAAATGATATGCATAAGTACCAAATCCTTTAAAATGAAAACAAATTGTACCTTGTAAAGGAAAAGAAAGTAATTTAAACAGTATAAAAATGTCTCAACTGGTCTCAACAGCATATTAAAAATAATAAGTCCTTGTAGATTATTGGTTGCCATCTCTTTCTTTTTCACTTTTTTTATTGCAGTATAGTTGCTTTACAATGTGAGTTTCTGCTGTACTGTGAAGTGAACAAACTATATACATACATATACCCCCTCTTTCTTTTGAATTCTCTTCCCATTTAGGTCATGGCCATCTCTTTCAGGGTGTGTCCAGTGCCTTTCTTCCATACTTGCTGGGAGACTGACCTTATGAAATCATCCAGTGTAATTCAGCAAAAAGCTTCTCCTGTCCTCCTTCAATCATTCATCTCTCTGGAGGGCAATCTCTGTGCAATAGATGACCATTTTTCAAAAAATACCACTTCCCAACATAAAGGAAGAAAGTATTAAACTTATGCATAAATGTATGTTGAAGTAATTTAGTAGCAAAAGGTCCCTTCTCCATTTAATAATAAATTGCTGAATCAACAGGTATATAACACTTCCCATAATGGTTGGAATGTGCAATAGACTCTGATTAACAAGAAATGTGAAGCAGAGGACAGATGACAAGTTAGGAAACAAAAATTTGAAGGGATTAAGGATATTTTTCAATAGTTGGTCTGGATTATAGTTTTTAAAGCTGCTACAAATTCCTGAAAAATCAGACTCAACTATGACAAATTCCAGAACAATTCAAAAAAGATACAGAGCCACGTTTTCATATAGGAATATTAGCTCTTTACAGATAAAATCTTCCATAGAATACATTTTTGTAGGAAAATACATAATGTGATCCTTATATCAGTTTGATTATAAATGATGTTCTACTCTAAAAAGCTACAAATTATCTGTGTCAAAGAAAAAATATTATTATTACATTATAGTTACCCTATTTCCCGAGAGCTTGAAAGAAAGATTCCCCCAAAACTTAAAAAGAGGTCAACAAAATACAGTCACAGAGAGATGCTCGATTTTATTTAGAAGAAGCAGCACTGTCAGACCACTGGGATGCTTATGATTGAGGAGATTAATCTACCCAAAGAAAGCAAGACCACATTATCATGCACAGTAATACATGGGGACTAACCTAATTTGATGCTGTTAAATATTAAGGCCATATAGATTTAATTATAGATCTAATACCCTTTAATCAAAATTTCTTGACTTTTCCCTATTGACATTCTACATGGAAAAGTACATAGGCCAGCAGTTAGATTTCTTTTTATGAATAAAGACATTGGCAATGTGACGAATATTTGCATTTCTCAGATCCTTTTTATTGTTACTAATGTCCTAAAAGATGTGTCTAGTCTTGATTCCATTCGATGAAGTGCCAGAACTTGTACTACAATTTCTCCCAAGGTGATGCTCTTGCTGGAGCTGTTTTGATCTTCACAGGGACAGCCAGTTTGTCTTCACTAGTGACACAGGAATACAACTCACAGGAACTGTTGTTCCATTCTCTTTTTTTCGTAATAGTTTTATTTTATATTGAAGTATAGCTGATTTACAACGTGTGCAGCAAAGTGATTCAGTTATCCATACATGTATATCCACTACTTTTTAGATTCTTTTCCCGTATAGGTTAGTATAGAATATTGAGTAGAGATTCCTGTGCCTATACAGTAGGTCCTTGTTGATTACTTTATACATAATAGTGTTGCTTCATTTCTAATGTTTAACTTCTTCAATGGATAGAATTCTTTCAATGAAAATAATCATATTGTATTTTGAGCAATGACTTGTGAGCCAATTGCCCAAGTACATGGTAACAACCAATGCAGTCACACAAACCTGAAGCACGGACTCCTCCCCAACTTCCCCTCCTCCATTTCTAAAGGCCCCCACATCTTGTACATTCCAAATCCTTAACTATTTTGAATCTACCATCTCCTCTCCATTGCCATCACTATTTAGTTCAGGTCAGGTCTTGACCAGGTATCTCCTAATCTACTGAAAGAACCACATAACTGACCATGTTATGTGTTTTCAAACCATCTTCCCTAGCATTGCTGAAGCAGACTTCAAAATACTGACCTTGCTGTTTAAATCTCACCAGCAGCTGTCTTCTTCTCTGTGGATAAACTCTGGCCTCCTTGGCACAAAGGCTGCCTATCATCTGGTCGTTTGTCTATTTTACCCTGCTCACTATGAATTTCGCTGAAGTTAGTTCACATGAGTGCCCCCCCTCCATGCCCTGGAGCGTTCCTCCCAGGCACATTTTCACGCTGTGTCTCAGCTTCTCCCCATCCTGTCCCCACCCCGCCCATGGCCACTTCCTCCCAGCTCATTAGTGAGGAGACCGGTTCACAGTGGGTGAGGTGACTAAGTACCTCAGCATGTTGACCTATTTTTTTCTTGTCTGGTGAGACTCTCCAGTGAAAGACATTGAAAGTCTCTTATTTTACCGTGAATACTGAATGTCCTCATTAATTACTAAGTGTCTTAGAACACTATTTACAGACCTTGTAGCCAAGGAACTCGCCACTCTATTTATCTTTGTGTGTTACATGTTCAGTCAGTTCAGTTCAGTTCAGTCGCTCAGTCGTGTCCGACTCTCCGCGACCCCATGAATCACAGCACGCCAGGCCTCCCTGTCCATCACCAACTCCTGGAGTTCACTCAAACTCATGTCCACAGAGTCGGTGATGCCATCCAGCCATCTCATTCTCCATCGTCCCCTTCTCCTCCCGCCCCCAACCTTTCCCAGCATCAGAGTCTTTTCCAGTGAGTCAACTCGTCGCATGAGGTGGCCAAAGTATTGCAGTTTCAGCTTTAGCATCAGTCCCTCCAATGAACATCCAGGATTGATCTCCTCTAGAATGGACTGGTTGGATCTCCTTGCAGTATAAGGGCTGTTAGATGTTATATATTCTATATTCTGCATATAGCCTCTTCCCAGAACTCTCAAATTTAGGTTAACTCCAAATCTGAAACTGACTAGAATTTTTTTCCTCCAGATAGGGGCATCTTACAAAATTTTAAGTAGACAAATACAAATATAAGGGCAATGCAGTGGGACTTTTTGAGGGAAGAGGGGTGGTTCAAATGCCATTAAACACAGAGTAGTTGTCTACGCTCCAAAAACAAATGTCTTCCAACATACAGATTTTTTCAACTCATTTACAATATTTTTATTTTTTAACAAATTTTTCTTTCTTTCTTTTTATGGTTTATCTGATCCATGAAACTAGGAACCATGCCTCAGTTTTGTTTTTTTCATAAAGCTCTATGTAATCTTTAGTAAGTTTTGGTTGGATAGAAATCATAGTGTGTGTGTGGGGAGGGGGTTGCCCAGTGATAAGGTTTGAGATCTAGTGCATTTTATTTAGCAGTTATGAGAATGGATTCTTTATGTGACAAAAAATTACAAACAGTTAAATGAGATCAATGATTTTTTAGCAGATTTTTATTTATTTATTATTTTATTTTTGGCTGTGCGGCGTCTTGCATGGGCTTTTCCCTAGTTTTGGAGAGTGGGGGCTACTCTCCAGTCGCGGGGCTCAGACATCATTGCAGTAGATTCTCTGTTACAGGGCACAGGCTCCAGGGTGTGTGGTTTCCAGCAGCCAGGCACGTGGGCTCCCGGCTGCAGCTCCTGGCTCTAGGGCACAGACTCAACAGTTGCGGCGCACGGTCTTAGCTGCGTGTCATGTGGGATCTTCCCAGTTCAGGGACAGAAACCTTCTCCTGCACTGGCAGGCAGATTCTTTCCCACTGAGGCACCAGGGAAGCCCGAGATCAGTGATTTCTGAGCAGGACTTATGAAGTTTTTGGGTGCCTCTCTGGTAGCTGTGGATGGTAATGCCAAGCCCCCTGACCAGAGCTTGAGGCTGGCCCCCATCCCAGATTTCAACCAGAGCAACTCTATTTCCTTCTGATTCATTTATTTATTAACAGCATTTTATTCAAAACACAATACATGTTAAAATCACGCACCCATTATCATTGGAAACTACTGAAGCTGATCTTTTTATCATTTTCTTTCATCTTAAAAATGTTCTGACTCAACTGCCACTTTCCACTTACATAAATAATTGAGTTGAAGGCACTGTTTATTCATCTGGAGTGTCTCTACATTTACATTGTGGCAAACCTGTGTTCTGATCTTTATTATACTCTAATTTAAAATTCAGCACATCTTGTGCTGTATTGTCACAAAGAAAATTGCAGATATTTTTACACAGTACTGCGTTAATGGAAAAATCTCAAATTAGCATCTATGGTTATCACTATATTGAAATTACAGTCTTATTAGACTGCCTGGATTTTGATATTTGCTCTCCTAATAAAGAAGCATATATATTACTCTGTCATAAATGCATTTATTTTGACAAATATGTTTCAATATGGTTAACTTCCTTTATAATACCTTTTTTCCAGTCTTCATGAATTTTTAAAAAATGTTATATTGGAGTATAGTTGATTTAGAATGTTGTGTTAGTTTCAGGCACACAGCAAGGTGATTAAGTTATACATACACATATATTATTCTTTTTCAGATTCTTTTTCCATATAGGCTATTACAGAGTATTGAGTAGAATTCCATGTGCTACATAGTAAGTTCTCTGTTGAAGCATTACCTTAAAGAAAAAAAAAAAAAAATATATATATATATATATATGCCTTTAAAAATACTCCTAGGAGGAGGTGTAGGGAGAAAGGGACTTGATGGCACAATAAAATGCTAAAAAGACCCTGCTTTAGATGGTGACACAGCTGACAATTATTATTTTGAAATAAGTGAGAATATAACCACAGATGCTTTCTCTACCTGTAGGCAATAGCCCTCGGCAGCTGTACCTGTGTGGAAAAGATTAGCACCATTCTCCCGATGCCCTGTATTCAGTTCTGCATATCGCTCCACTCCAGAAAGTCATAACTAACCTTCCTTGAACAGGAAATTGTGTTTTGGTGTTCTTTTCTTTTGTTTCATCAGCTTATTTTTCTTGTTGTAGTCCCACATAAATTTAACATTTATATGTTTTACTGCATGTTTTTCTCCTTCCCAAGACCCCTTCACATGCTGCTTCTACCACCACAGATTCCCCTGGTGATGCCTCCCTGTCCCACCATCAGTTCCTATGAGTTGAAGAGGGCCGATTCCACTGACCCTGTGATACTGGGCACCCCGCAGGACCAGTGCCTCTTGGCAGGACTGATGGGTGATGGCCCCATCTAGAGGAGATGACACTCAACTCGGGGGGAAAAAACAAAAACAAAACAAAACAGAGATATTACTTAGTCAACAAAGGTCCATCTAGTCAAAGCTGTGATTTTTCCAGTGGTCATGTATGGATGTGAGAGTTGGACTATAAAGAAAGCTGAACGCTGAAGAATCAATGCTTTTGAACTGGAGATCTAACCAGTTTATCCTAAAGGAAATCAGTCCTGAATATTCTGTGGAAGGACTGATGCTAAAGCTGAAACTCCAATACTTTGGCCACCTGATGCAAAGAACTGACTTATTGGAAAAGACCCTGATGCTGGGAAAGATTGAAGGCAGGAGGAGAAGGGGACGATGGAGGATGAGATGGTTGGATGGCTTCACCGACTCAATGGACATGAGTTTGAGCAAGTTCCAGGAGTTGGTAAAGGATAAGGAAGTCTGTGTGCTGCAGTCCATGGGGTCACAAAGAGTCACACATGACTGAGCGACTGCACAAGAGCAATGGGAAGAGGCCCACTTCCCACTTGGGCTTCTAAGAGAGAAGGATGGGGGCTGAGGGCTTGACAGCCTCTCCCACTGAGAGGAAAGAAGCTGCCTGTGGATGCAGCTGACAGGCGGGCAAAGCCTTCAGAACTTGAAGGTTTCAAACTTATAGGAAGTCAGCTCTCCTGCCCCCTGATTCTCCAACTCCAGCTTCCTCTTTGAGGAAGTCACCCAGGGCGTATGACTGTAGTTTGACCTGTGAGCTGGACCTGGGCAATGGGAAGATCCCCGACCCTCACCCTGAATGTACTTTCCGTCCCTGGTCCCCACAGTGGGGCCATTCTGATGGGCGCAGCCTTGAGGGAGCTCTCTGAGGCTGAGACCTTCTGGATGGAGCATCTGACTGAACCCAGTTGAGACCTCTGTATAAACTTGTAAGATTCTGGCAGGTAAGTGAGGGAATGTAATTGTCTTTGTCCCACTCAGGACAACTTCCTTGTATGTAAGTTCCTCTGTGTGTTATATCTGACATCCACCAGCCTGGAGTTATCTGCCTCTCTCTTCACGCTCTTCTCGTCTTTTGTGTAAGAGCCCGGTTTGCAAACCAACAGAGTCACTGAATCCCTCTTGAGCTTAAGCCAGTTTTAGTTGGCTTGTATCATAAAGAAAAATTATCTTGATAAAATTTTTAATACAAGCTTAGTGGCAGTGCCTTTTAAAAGAAAATGATTGATTTTATGATGCTATAATTACTTGCTAAATAATAATTGTCTTGTGCAATATAACTGGCATTTGTTAATTTTTTGTGATAAACCCCATATGCTTACTTAATATTTATAGCAACCAGCACATTTTACAGAAGAGTAAATATAATGACTTCTGATGTAAAGTTATTTACCTACATCTAAGGAGAATACAATTTTAGTTTGCTGGACTCCAGAGTCTGTATTTTTCCATCAGGCATTCTGAGAACACGATATGCTATTCCATTGTATGTGTGTGTATAACTGAGTTACTTTGCTGTATAGCAGAGATTGGCCCAACACTGTAAATCAACTATACTTCAACTTTAAAATATATGCTATAACATATCTTATGTGTCAATTAAATGTGAGCAGTTGCAACCAACAACTCCCCCTGTGCAACTGCAAACACACAATGCTCCTCCCCATCTCACTATAGTCAGTTTTTCATACCCATTTTTTCCTAGTTTCCTGTTTAGCAGCATGTTTTATTTCTTAAGTGTCCATTACAAAAAGGTCTCAGGCTGTTTTAAAAGTGGAAGCCTCAGGCTGTCCTCAGGTAAACGATTGTGAGGAACAGTGCAATTAAAGTAATGTCAGATCAGTAATGCCTGTCTAGTCCATTCAGGTTGCTATAAGAAAATACTACAGACAGGGAAGTTGACAAACAACAGAAATTTATTTCTCACTGTTCCGGAGGCTGGAAGTCAAAGATCAAGGTGCCAGCACAGTCAAGGTCTCATGAGGACCATCTTCCTAGTCCGTAGCTGGCAACTTGTCACTGTGTCCTCACAAGATGGCAGGAGCAAGGCTCTCTGGACTTCCCTTTCTAACACGCTAATCTCATTCATGAGAATTGTGCCCCATGATTTATGTAACCTCCAAATGCTGTATCTATTAATGCCATCTCCTCTCGGGTTTAAGAGTTCAACCTATGAACTTGGTGGGACACAAATATTCAGACCGTCACAATGCCTCTCATTAACACTCAGACAAAAACAGTGTCAAGTGGCAAACACAAGTGGATGATTACCTTTCCAGGGGATGAGAAATTCCTGCATGTGGTGAGGAGTCATTTTGTAAACATTGTTTTATTGGAAGTGTTAGAGTAACTGGAACTGAAGCAACCCACGTTTTAAGTACACTGGAGTTTGGGGCAGCTGTTAAGAAAGATGAGGTACACTGGTTTGGTCCTAGTGGAACTTGAATTCCCCATATGTTTTCTTGGGCTTTCTTTATGCCTTTTATCCTTTTCCCTATCCTCAAAGACATAACATTGCCTGAATGACTCAAATTAGTGAAGTAGAAACTGAGCATGCTCAAGTGTCTAGGAACTCTGGAGTTATAGTTGGGAGGTTTGTATACAAAACAGTTTAGTATTCTAGTTGAAGGAGAAAATAAAAGCACCTTCTTCCCTGAATGTGCAGGGGATGTATCATTTCTTAGTATTTGGCTCTTGGGCTTTCTTAGAAGCATAATATCCGAGATCAGTACACTCAGAAGAAAATAATTGAATTTGGACCTAATTAGGAAAGTTCACAGCTCAGGAAAGATTGGTGAGCAAGCGGTGACAGGAAGCCGCCTTGAATCGGGGATGCTTTCAGAAAGCAGCAGTAGAAACCAAAGCTTTGTTCTGTACAGTCACTGTTAAGGAGGTTGTTGGAAAAACACATCTGCTTTTCTTGCAGGTAAACAGCCCTAAGTTGGCCACCATGATAGTCTTCATTTTCTTCGGTAAGTGAATTATTCTTCTGGTTTATCTGAATTCATAACATTAATTCTTTGTGAATCAAATGGTGTCTCCAGTCACTTAAATACCAAGCTAACAAAGGTTTATAATATAAAGTATTAATTATAAATTTGTACTCTAACATAGCTTATTACTTTTACAAAAGTGTATGCTTACTTTTACTCATTTATAACTCTATAGAAAATGCACAATGTGAGGATTGCATTTTACCACTCAGATTTTTTCTTATATATATATATAAAATATACTAATCCAGTTACTTCAGGAAATTGATTAGGGTTTATAAAACTTACATATATATTAGAGCCTTTTAGAAATGAAACCTTCTGGTATTTATTTACAAGTTATAAGATGACAAAGTTCATGTTCCATTTTTCTTTTAATTTAAACTGAAACAAGATCCATTCAGTTTCCTTTATTTTAGATGTTAATATGTATTAAATAGGAGACAGTTCATAGAGTAACACAACACAATCCCAAATGCTTCACATTTCAGTTAATTTTTATAACCCAGAGATAAAGTGTGAGCTTCTCTCTGTAAAAATAATGTATGCTTAAAGTAGAATCTATGTAGAGCTACTTGGTATACATGTGACTGGAGAAGCTATTATATATTCCTCAGCATGCAGTAGAATCTACAAACTGAATTCAGAAAAAGGGATAGTTATAATTGTAGATGAGTATTAATACTTCACTAATTAAAACAAAGCCAGTACATTTTCTGGTTACTCTCTGCCAACAGGTATTGATGAATAAAGGCATACTTGTGGGCAAGAAAACAAAGAGATTATTTCAAATTGTGTTGAACATAAAAAAGAGTCTAAATAGATTTAGTCAAAATTAAAGCAAGAAGGAAAGGAATTTTTTATATATTTATGTATTTTCAGATTTGGAGGATTAAATACTAGTTATTCAAAATTTTGGTCCTTGTACTGATTTCCAACAATGTTTCTTATTTCTATTATTTATAATAAGGAAAAATCTAGGAGACTTTAATTTTTGAATCTTAGGCAGCAATATAATGAGATACACAGAATATATTACAATCTCATTATGTATAAATATATACAATCTCATTGAAACAACAGTAACAGCTTCCTGTTTTCAACTTTCACTTCTGAATTAACTTTGTCAGTAGATTGCAAGAAGGAGGGAAATCCTATCTAACACTTAGGGTCAAAATTATGCTATTTGATAGGTTTAACCAATATTTCCCATAATGCATTCTTTGGAATATTTATTCAACCCCATTTAAATAAAATCTTATGATGCCAGAAAGTTCTGCAGCCAAAGAAATATGAGACATAGTGAATTCTTAAGACAAAGCTCTAAATATCCTAAAGAGTATTTAAGAGGGTGAAAAAATGTGCACTATTCTCCATCTTATTTATTTTTAAATAGGACCTGTTTTTCACTTGGCATTTCAAGAGGATCCTTGAAAACTCCTGTCTTAAATATATGGCCACAAGTCCTAGTCAGGAATGGATAAGATTTTGGAAAGTTATCATTTATTTGATTCTTCTGGGTCAAATCCTTGAAGTGGTTTTCCTACTTGATTCAGTATTTCTTCTGAGTGGAAGATGTGAAAAATCATGTAAAACAATCAAATTGTTATTCAACCTAGAATTTTAAATATGAAAGAAAATAAAACACATTTGGAAAAGATAATATGTAGAATACATTAATGATCATTGCACTGACATACCAGCGAGATTTTGATAATCTACTCAGGAGACCATCACCTGTTTCTTGAGAGAAGTAGTCCCAAGATATAATGATCAGTGCAAATAAAGCTGTAGCCTCTTATATATTGAGTTTCTGACATAAAATCCTTACTTCAGTATCTTTGGCACAGAATGAAAGTGGCTCTTTTTCTCTTTCTTTAGGCTTTCTTTTTTTTTTAAATTTTTAACTAATTTATTTTAATTGGAAGCTAATTACTTTGCAACATTGTAGTGGTTTTTGCCATACATTGACATGAATCAGCCATGGGTGTACATGTGTTCCCTATCATCAGGCTTTCTAACCTAGAACAAAAACTTGGCTAGGTGAGGTTATCCATGAACACACAAAAACAGAAAGCTGATATGTCAATTTCCACTCCAGCCCTCAACAAGAAAAATGTAACCAAGCCACACTCACGAGCCTAATCTCCAAATACAGTGACTCAGTCAGCAGTACATACGATCCAAACAGTTGACATGGATTCTCCTTAGAAGAGGCTTGGAACGAGACAGCAAAAGAGACACAGATGTATAGAACAGTCTTTTGGACTCTGTGGGAGAGGGCGAGTGTGGGATGATTTGGAGAATGGCATTGAAACATATATTGTATTATGTATATTATAATACATATATATTATGTATATTATCATATGTGAAATGAATCGCTAGTCCAGGTTCGACGCATGATACAGGATGCTCGGGGCTGGTGCACTGGGATGATCCAGAGGGATGGGATGGGGAGGGAGGGGGAGGGGGGTTCAAGATGGGGAACACATGTACACCCAGGGCGGATTCATGTCAATGTATGGCAAAACCAATACAATATTGTAATTAGCCTCCAATTAAAATTTTAAAAATAACATAAAATAAAAGAGAAGGGGCAAAGGAAGACAAAATATAGACTTTGTCAATGTATGGCTGATTTTAAGAGACCTGAGGGATACCTTGTGAAGAGAAGATACTATTTCTATCACACATTGTATAGTTTTGGTTTTATGTAGAGCACAAGGCAATTGCACAATATCAACCTTATAAAAAGGATGTTATGGCTTTACCTGAAGCCTATAACTCTGTGTGGTGACAGGTCACTCATAATTATCATCACCTTTTAAAAATTCAGATAATTTGACTCTGATTAAGACATACCTTTTCGGTCTCTTGATTACAGCTAATATACTGTCTTTAAAATTCAATTGTAATTTCCATATTTTTCCATGGATTGAGTAAGCAAGTGTCAGTTTGTCTGCTTGCAGAAATCAGTTTGAATAATTAGTACAATACATTAACGTTGCTACTTTGAAAAACTTGCTGAAACCTTTTCTCTTCTATACAAAATAACTTGTAAATATCTGAAAGATGGTATATTTGTTGAATACTATCAGTTATTTATATATAACTCATCCATAAGCAGTATTTAAGTTGGTTAAATCAGCATGCATTTATTGAATATATGTAATGCATCATTGCACTGATGATGAGCATACTATTGTGAATTATTCCTAATGCCTGCTGAGTAAAATCCCAGAACCCAGCGATAAAGACAAACACGTAAATACACACTTTCATTATAGAGCAGTAAATTCTATAGTTGGGAAGGTTCCAAGATTGTAGTGACACAGGCCAGGGATGTTAAATTCAATTTGAATGGAGGAAAGAGGTATTGAATTTAGGAACAGTTTCCGTAAAATTGGTAGTTATTGTGTTGAGTCTTAAAGGACCAAAAAGGCTTAGTTCAGAATAAAAAGAAAAATAGCGTCTGGTAGTGACCACATAGTAAATGCTCAGCATGGAGAAACTATAAATGCTTGAGGACTAGATTGCACACGATGAAGAATATGAGAGTCATGCTTTGAGGAACCATTCAAAGGATGAGGCAGAGACTGGAATGGTGCATAAGGCAGAGTAAGGGGCGTAAAGAATTTACCTGAATAAGGTGAAGGCAGAGTGACTGTCTGATGAGTTGGTCAATTCGCAAGATGAGAATCAATGATCTATGCAAGAGTGGATGTGGGAGAGTGAAACTGGGGCTAGAAAAGGAACCTATCATGAACCCAAGCTTCCTAGTATGGGTGCATTGTGGATGGTAGCATTGCTGATGAAACAGGTGGTCCAACAGATGAGGAGGACAATATCGACGATAGTATTATATGGAAGTGTGTCTGGAACATTTAGGTGGAAAAAACAGCATCTGTAACTAAAATATTGGAAAATAACAAGATTGCATTAGATATCTGAGACTCATCAATCTTGAGATTTTAGTTAAAACCATAAGTACATGGAGTTGTCCACGATGAGTATGTAAAATGGGAATGAGAAAAGCCTGAGGACAGAACCTAAGCTACAAATACACTTTAACAGAAAAGTAAGAGGATCCTGGGAAGAATGCCATGAGCAGAAAATATCAAATGAAGAAGTATCAAGAGAATTAGAAGGGAGGGTTGCCAAAAGAAAAAAGTTTCAAGAACAAAGTGACGACAGAATTCCCAATATAAAAGCAGGCAAGATGAAGTCTTTATAAACTATTAAGTTCACGTTATGGAGATTATTTGGGGGCATTTTTCAGAACAGTTTCAATGGAACAATAGTCATAACAATAAATTACAAGTTGAGAAATAAATAGGCAGAAATAAAAAAAGTGGGAAAATACATATGTTTTGTTTAAGAATCTTATATAAAAGAAACAAATCTATAGCTGGAGGGGAGGTTAAGATCCATTCTAGTTTTTTTAATGACTTAATCACATTTCCATTTTCATAATTCTGGCCTTGATTATTAATAACTTAGGTTTGAAGGAAATAACTACCATGTTGTCATATTGCTGTTTGTGTTGTTCTCTTGCTGTTGTTCTTCAAGCTCTGGGGCTATGCTTGAACAAGTCCACTTCCCCAACCACAGATTGCGCGTATTTAAGAGAGCTCTGCCTAAGCAATGCCAATGGTTGTGAGCATGCCTGGAGAATAATGGAAGATGCCTGCAACGCGTCAGGTAAAACAAGTAGTTTAAAATGCACTCGAATACCTTCTATTTACTGAGATAAAAAATAGAAATTGGTCATTTTTTTTTTCACTGTCCTGCTGCTGCTGCTGGTGCTGCTAAGTCACTTCAGTCGTGTCCGACTCTGTGTGACCCCATAGACGGAAGCCCACCAGGCTCCCCTGTCCCTGGGATTCTCCAGGCAAGAACACTGGAGTGGGTTGCCATTTCCTTCTCCAATGTGTGAAAGTGAAAGTGAAGTCGCTCAGTCGTGTCCGACCCTTAGCAACCCCACGGACGGCAGCCTACCAGGCTCCGCCATAGAAACTAAGTTTTTCTCTAAACACCTTACTTAAATTTGGTATTCAAGTGATTCACCTTCAGTTACTTATTAGTGAATTTAGACACCTGAGAGTATTCTTTTAAAACATTTTCTCTTTTTGGCTGTGCTGGGTCTTCATTGCTGCACACAGGTATTTCCTTGTTGTAGAGCATGGGCTCTGGGCAATGGGCTTCAGTGGTTGTGGCACACAGGCTCAGTTGCTCATTGCCTGTGGAATCTTCTCAGACTGGGGACCGAGCCTGTGTCCCCAGCACTGGCAGGCAAATCCTTAACCACTGGACCACCATTACTCAAGAACCTTAATGCGCTGACACTGCAGGCAACTTTATGCAAGGTTTCAGATTATTCTTTTACTTCTTTTACAATGTATAATATTACAGTTATACACATGGCTCTCAAAAACATGGCAACATTTTTTCAAATAAAATATTTTTATATGTTACTATGTCAGTGATAACATAGAAAGATGATGTTTGTGAAAATCAAACATATTATTTGCATGAATGTAACATGAGTTTTATATTCTTTCAACATATATACCATCTTCCATTTCAACTGTGTCAAGAGCAAGTTAAAATATATTTTTATTTTCAGTTTGTCCTACATTCCAAACATGTGAAGGGAGGCCCAAGGGGTTAGAGAATATGAAGATTAAAAAGTCATTGTCATTTGTTTAAAAGAAAAAAAAATCTTAGCTATATCAAGTAGCTGAATATATGTTGAATGAGAGCATTATTGTCAGACTCCATTCACTAAATTCGATAAAATGATTATGTAGGGGATAATATCCTAATACTATTAGGACAGAACATTTCATTAAAAGCTTTTTCTAACATGACAATTTTATCAGCTTGTATAATGAGTGTGATAATACCATAAAAACCCAATAAATTGTTGGCACATTCAATAAGAGAAATCCAAAGTGAAAAATAAAAACTATATTTTTTCATGGCTCACTTTATTTCTCCAGCCACTTCATAGAAGAATAAATTCCGTACTGCTTGGACCCTTATCTATCTGCCATTGCTCCTTCTACCTTCCAAAGATGTAAGGTGAAGCATGTTGGATTAAGAGACAACAATCTATAGTTCTGACAATGTAAAAATTTACAATCTCTACTATCAGAGCTCCTGTCCAGCCACAAGATCTCAAGGAATTACACAGAATGTAGGCAAGGAGTGAGATTTCTTCTCTTCCTTGCCCTTGAACAGGGTGCGTGCGATGTTCAAAGGCCAAAGAGAGTTATAGGTCTCTATTCAACATTCCATTCAGTCAGTTCAGTCGCTCAGTCGTGTCCGACTCTTTGCGACCCCATGGACTGCGGCACGCCAGGCTTCCCTGTCCATCGCCAACTCCCAGAGCTTGCTCAAACTCGTCCATCGAGTCGGTGATGACATCCAACCATTTCATCCTCGTTCGTCCCCTTCTCCTCCCACCTTCAATCTTTCCCATCATCAAGGTCTTTTCTAAACAGTCAATTCTTTGCATCAGGTAAGCAAAGTATTGGAGTTTCAGCTTCAACATCAGTTCTTCCAATGAATATTCAGGACTGATTTCCCTTAGGCTTGACTGGTTGGATCTCCTTGCAGTCCAAGGGACTCTCAAGAGTCTTCTCCAACACCACAGTTCAAAAGCAACATTCTCATTACAGTTCAGGAAAAGATTTTCAAAGGCAAATTTTCTCAAATAGCACAATAATTTTAAGATGAGAATAAAGGACAATGACAAAAAAAATCCGTTATTTGTTTTGATAATGAAGCTCCTTGGTATATTTTATACGGTAACTTAGACTACTGCATTCAGTGTATCATAAATTATAACACAATTATTGAATTCAGTGTACAAATAGCAAGTAATTTACAGTGAATGGTAAGACTTGCATAATTATACCACGCATGAAGCTGAAATAAAAATATTCTCAAATACACAAATCAAATGTACTCAAGAAGTTTTATTCAGGAATGATGAATAAAAGAAAATAGTTGGGTAATGAATAAGGCTTTCTATATTAAAGCAGAGTGTGAAATGTTGGTAATTACAAAAGATGCAATAATATTTACTGAGTGCTTTCTAAGTGTCAGGACCATGTCTTTTTATATGATAAATTTAAAGCCACTTGGATGTCTCTTACTATAATCTTGGAATGGCATATAAAATAAAATAGCAGATTAAGATCAAATAGCTAATAAAATTGCTAAACAGACAAAACAGATAAAATTACAGAGTATTCTGGTTGCCTCATTTTAAAGGCAGCCTTGATTATTATTAAAGAGCACAAATTGGCATTCTAAGTGAGGACAAAGTTCTTTTAAAATACAGAAAGTTTTAGTCTATTTTAGAAAGAAAATACTGGGGGTGAAAACAGTAGAAATAGATTTTTTTTTTTTTTGCTTGAAAAATCAATTTTATACTTGCTGTAGTAACTCCAGATAATTTCACTCTAACAATGAATTACTAAAATCAAGATATTAAAAGCTTTGGGTAGGAGGTGCTACCCTAAGGTTTAACATAGTTTGGATAGGAGGACTCAAAACTTTTATTCAGATTAATATCTAGAATGTTATATGTTTTACTGTGAAATCCAGGCAACACCTGCCAGATGAAGGATTCATCCAGCTGTGACCTAAGTATCCAGTCCTTAGCGGAAAGCAACTTACAGTTTAAAGATTGTCTCTGCTCTGATGACCTTTACTGCACTATTAACAAATTGCTTGGGAAAAAATGCATCAATGAATCAGGTAATACATTGTTATATGAAATGCTTACAGTCACGCAAAAGAAAGTACAATGTCAAAAAGAACCACAGCTATGTAGTTTGATGAATTATTTTGTTTTTTATGTGGTGATTTGAAATTTAAGGTTCTATGAAGTGTAGGTCTCAGTAAGTATATGACATATTTCTATAATCGCAAACCACAATTTCAAGCTTCATTCAATAATAATTCATTAGGATGATAGATTCACTCATTCGGTACCTTCATTTGTGAGGTTCACCATGGCTTTGTACAAGACTTAAATGATAAAAGATAAATAAGGTACATTTTTTCTTCGTAAAGGAAACAAGACCTTTTGAAAAAGATCAAAGCGTAACCACTTACCTAGCATTGTTCTTGCCTTTGCACAGGTGCATTTAATTGTTTAATATGCATTTATTTACTGCATACTCAAGGTGTCTGCCTGATGGTGAATTAAAGTGAAGTCATTCAGACGTGTCCAACTCTTTGCCTACCACACTCCTCCGTCCATGGGATTTTCCAGGCAAGAATACTGGAGTGGGTTGCCACTTCCATCTGCAGGGGATCTTCCCGACCAAGGGATCGAACCTGGGTCTCCCGCATTGTAGGCAGATGCTTTACCATATAAGCCACCAGGGAAGTCCTGGTGTCATATGGTGAAATATGTCATATGATGAAGTAGTGGTATTCAAAATAGTCGGCTCATGTCTTGAGAGTATGTGCAGATTTTCCAAGGGATGCGTGGCATCCAGTAATTGGAAAATCATCAGCTTCTAGATCCTCAATGTCTTTATGTGCGCTCCCGCAGAAGTGGTTAGGAATGCACCTGTTATCATAAAATTCTCACCTTTTCTTTTTCAGAATCACCCTTCCCCCACTTTATAAGAGAGAAGTTTATCTTTCATCTATCTTAAATGGTCACATAGCCCAACCTCTTCAATTTTTCATAGTAAACTTACTAGACAGTTTCCTGTTCCATCATTTTGCCTTTTCCAAAATTTCATATAAATGAAATTATATAACATGTAGTCTTTTGAACCAGTTTTCTTTTATTTAAAATTATCCATTTGCATTCGCCAAAAAAAATTGTCCTCTTTTTAGAGAATTAGTATTCCATTGTATGGTTATTCCTTGAATTGGTTATCCACTCACCACTGCAAGTCACTGGCATTGTTTCCAGATTTGTAGAGATTATAAACCTGCTGTAAATACTCACACACAATATTTGTACAAATATGTTATTTCTCCTCAGTAAAAAATTATTGGGTCATATAGTAAAGTGTATGTTTAACTTTATAAGAAACTTTCATAGTATATTTCAAATTTGAAGTAACCATAAATGTATGAAAGTTCTGGTTGCTCCACATTCAGGCTAGGACTTGATTTCTGTTTGTTTGTGTGTGTGTGTGTTTTACATTTCAAAACATGTTTAATGGTATCACACTGATAATTTACACTTAAATAATAATAATGTTGACCATATTTTCATGTGCTTATGTGCCAAAGAAATATATTATGTGGCTTCAAAATTATGTGGCTTAGGTTTTCCATTTAGGTGTATGATGTGTTTTGAGTCAATTTTCATAAGGGATGCAAGCTAACACTCAGATATGTTCCATTGCCGTACGGACGTCTAACTGTCCGTCACATTTGTTGAAGACACTTTCAGTTTCAATGTTCTCAAAAGATCGCTGGGCTGTATACTAGTGGCTGTCGTCCCAGGTTTTCCAGTCTGTCCCAGTGATGTATGTATTTCTATACTTTTGCCAACGCTCCACAGTCTAATTTAGTGCAGTTTCATGAGATGTCTTGAAAGCAAGTTGGGTTAATTCCTATCATTTTTTTCTTTTAAATAATTGGATTTGAAAGATATTTGTTGGATTTATGTTGAATTTTTATTTTTGTTTGTATTTTACTCTTTATTGTAGCTTCTGTCTCTCTAAGTTGTTCTTAATATTCCCAAATTGTCCTTTAAACATCTTGAAGGAGTTAAGATGATGTGATTTTCTTGTACAGGTACCAGAAATTCATGTCCTTTTTTCTCTCTTTTTGTCTCTATCTCTCTGTATTTCTCTCTCTTTTTTCTCTCAATTCCTCTCACAGTTTTCCTCTACATTATTTTGTTGTTGTTGTTGCATTTGATTTGACTTGAAATTATTGATTAACTCATCACTCTTCGTTTCTTAAGATGAAATCTTATATCACTGATTTGAGATTGCTTTTCTTATTTAAACATTTCATTACATAAATTTCCTTCCAAGTGGTGCTTTAGTTACATCCACTAATTTTAATTAAATAAAAATGTGTTTTCATTTTTATTAAGTTCAAAATAGTTTCTTATTTTACTTCTGACTTCATTTTTGTTTCAAGAGTTTTTCATAATACCATTGTTTAGTTTCCAAATATTTGAGTATTCCTTAGATATCTTTGCTCAGTTCAGTTCAGTTCAGTTCAGTCGCTCAGTCGTGTCCGACTCTCCGCGATCCCATGAATCACAGATCGCCAGGCCTCCCTGTCCATCACTAACTCCCGGAGTACACTCAAACTCATGTCCACAGAGTCGGTGATGCCATCCAGCCATCTCATTCTCTGTCGTCCCCTTCTCCTCCCGCCCCCAACCTTTCCCAGCATCAAAGTCTTTTCCAGTGAGTCAACTTGTCGCATGAGGTGGCCAAAGTATTGCAGTTTCAGCTTCAGCATCAGTCCCTCCAATGAACATCCAGGATTGATCTCCTCTATAATGGACTGGTTGGAGCTCCTTGCAGTATAAGGGACTCTCAAGAGTCTTCTCCAACACCACAGTTCAAAAGCATCGATTCTTCGGTGATCAGCTCTCTTCACAGTCCAACTCTCACATCCATACATGACCACGGGAAAAACCATTGCCTTGACTAGACGGACCTTGGTTGGCAAAGTAATGTCTCTGCTTTTTAAAATACTATCAAGGTTGGTCATAACTTTCCTTCCAAGGAGCAAGCGTCTTTTAATTCATGGCTGCAATCAGAATCTGCAGTGATTTTGGAGCCCAAAAAAATAAAGTCTGACACTGTTTCCACTGTTTTTCCATCTATTTCCCATGAAGTGATGGGACCAGATGCCATGATCTTTGTTTTCTGAATGTTGAGCTTCAAGCCAACCTTTTCACTCTCCTCTTTCACTTTCATCAAGAGGCTTTTGAGTTCCTCTTCACTTTCTGCCATAAGGGTAGTGTCATCTGCATATCCACTTTCACACATTGGAGAAGGAAATGGCAACCCACTCCAGTGTTCTTGCCTGGAGAATCCCAGGGACGGGGGAGCCTGGTGGGCTTCCATCTATGGGGTCACACAGAGTCGGACACGACTGGAGTGACTTAGCAGCAGCAGCAGCAGCATCTGCATATCTGAGGTTATTGATATTTCTCCCAGCAATCTTGATTCCAGCTTGTGCTTCTTCCAGCCCAGCGTTCCTCATGATGTACTCTGCATATAAGTTAAATAAGCAGGGTGACAATATACAACCTTGACGTACACCTTTTCCTATTTGGAACCAGTCTGTTGTTCCATGTCCAGTTCTAACTGTTGCTTCCTGACCTGCATACAGGTTTCTCAAGAGGAAGGTCAGGTGGTCTGGGATTCCCATTTCTTTCAGAATGTTCCACAGTTTATTGTGATTGACACAGTCAAAGGCTTTGGCATAGTCAATGAAGCAGAAATAGATGTTTTTCTGAAACTCTCTTGCTTTCTCCATGATCCAGTGGATGTTGGCAATTTGATCTCTGGTGCCTCTGCCTTTTCTAAAACCTGCTTGAACATCTGGGAGTTCACGGTTCACATACGGCTGAAGCCTGGCTTGGAGAATTTTGAGCATGACTTTACTAGTGTGTGAGATGAGTGCAATTGTGCAGTAGTTTGAGCATTCTTTAGCATTGCCTTTCTTTGGGATTGGAATGAAGACTGACCTCTTCCAGTCCTGTGGCCACTGCTGAGTTTTCCAAATCTGCTGGCATATTGAGTGCAGCACTTTCACAGCATCATCTTCCAAGACTTGAAATAGCTCAACTGGAATTTCATCACCTCCACTAGCTTTGTTAGTAGTGATTCTTTCTAAGGCCCACTTGACTTCACATTCCAAGATGTCTGGCTCTAGGTCAGTGATCACGTTATCGTGACTATCTTGGTTGTGAAGATCTTTTTTGTACAGTTCTTCTGTGTATTCCTGCCACCTCTTCTTAATATCTTCTGCTTCTGTTAGGACCATACCATTTCTGTCCTTTATCGAGCCCATCTTTGCATGAAATGTTCCCTTAGAATCTCTAATTTTCTTGAAGAGGTCTCTTGTTTTTCCTATTCTGTTGTTTTCCTCTATTTCTTTGCATTGATCACTGAGAATTGCTATTCTTTGGAATTCTGCATTCAGATGCTTATATCTTTCCTTTTCTCCTTTG
This sequence comes from Moschus berezovskii, assembly GCF_049115385.1. Lineage (NCBI taxonomy): Eukaryota > Metazoa > Chordata > Mammalia > Artiodactyla > Moschidae > Moschus > Moschus berezovskii. Next base: position 17,104,822 of record NC_142482.1, on the reverse strand, counting down.
CTTTTTGCCTCTCTTCTTTTCACAGCTATTTGTAAGGCTTCCTCAGACAGCCATTTTGCTTTTTTGCATTTCTTTTCCATGGGGATGGTCTTGGTCCCTGTGTCCTGTACAATGTCACGAACCTCCGTCCAGAGTTCATCAGGCACTCTATCAATCAGATCTAGTCCCTTAAATCTATTTCTCACTTCCACTGTATAATCATAAGGGATTTGATTGAGGTCATATCTGAATGGTCTAGTGGTTTTCCCTACTTTCTTCAATTTAAGTCTGAATTTCGCAATAAGGAGTTCACGATCTGAGCCACAGTCAGCTCCTGGTCTTGTTTTCGCTAACTGTATACAGCTTCTCCATCTTTGGTTGCAAAGAATATAATCAATCTGATTTCGGTGTTGACCATCTGGTGATGTCCATGTGTTCATCTCTAATTCCAATAGCATTATAGAACATATTTTATATGATGTCAATTCTTAATTAAAATGATAATTGCTAAATATCACCTATACAATGTGATACCCATGAGATGATACTTACTTGAGGTTATAGAGAAGAAATAATGGTTCCCTGGTGCTCAGACAGTCAAGTGTCTGCCTGTAATGCGGGGGATCTAGGTTCTATCCCTGGGTTGGGAAGATCCCCTGGAAAAGGAAATGGCAATCCACTCCAGTATTTTTGCCAGGAAAATCCCATGGACAGAAGAGCTTGGTAGGCTATAATCCATGGGGTCGCAAAGAGTCAGACACAACTGAGCGACTTCATCTGAATTTTTTTTTTTTTTTGAATGGTGTCTCAGAAGTCTTCAAAGAAGAAATGACAGACTTGGGCCTTTTAGGGTGAATTGGACTCCTTGGGCAGATGAAATAAAATGATATTCCAGACAGAGGAAATAGAATGAAACAGGAGACACTGGGAAGAAACACATTCCTGATTAGGTTGGATTATAGGACAGAGGAGTCAGGAGATGATACTGGAAAGAAATCAGACTTTTGAGGAACTGCTAATGCACTTTGAACAGAAGAATCTGGAATCAGTATTTTTGAGGACTCCATTGGGGATGGTTTAGAGGATGGAATGGAGGCAGAGTAAGATGCAGGCCAAGGATAAGAGCCAACAGAATAATTTGGGAGACATGTGACACGTGCCTAAACTTCTGCACTGGTGCTGAGGACTGCAAGGAGAAGAGACACTTAAGAAATGCTTATGACTCATAATCAGCGGGAATTGGCTACCACCGGATATGAGGAGTGGGGAATGTTATTAGATGTGTGACACAAGTTGCTGGCTTGGGACAAGGGTATCACTCTGTATGGAGACAGGGCTGAACGACAACAGGGGTGAATTACACTTGGAGAGTGTGCATGGAGGTGGCACACTGGCACATTTGTGTTAAGAAGGTTAGTACCTTGCTTTACATTTCACATGATGAATATATAGTTTAGAAAAAGCAATGATAGGGCATTTGGCTGGCATTTGGAAACATGCATCTTGCATTGAGTACATGCAAGATATTTGTCAGTGGTTTGTAAGAAGCAGATACAAGCATGCAGGAGGATAAGACTGGCCAGAAAAAGATGTGACGTGAGAATATAAGTATTTTTATAATACTTTCATGACCTAGTTGAAGAAATCATAAGGAAGATTTTAAATACAGGGGAAAAAAATGAAGAATTTTCAAGCCAATGACAGAGAAAGACATAGAGAAAATAATCAACAGTAAACGCAGAGAAGCAAATAAGACAGAGACTAAAATGACATTAGTTACCTAATGAACAGGCCTTCCCTAGTTGTAGATTGAAGTAGGCTGAAACAAAAGCATATAGAAATACTAAAGTTATTTGTTGACTTTTGTTTCAAGATGGTAGGACTAGTTCATTTATGTCTTAATTACCATTTCTATCAGACCAATATGCAACAAAATATAGATACCAAAATATAGGTACATACAAATTTAGAGCACTTAAGCTGAAATCAGTCCCCATTTTTAAACCATTTTCTCCACAATAGATACTTAATAAATGCTACCCTGTGGTAATATTGATAAGGCAAGGATACAGATACCCTGCACAGAAGACCTGAATGATCTTACAAATGCACTTCATGACGGACCTGCTCTGACTATGGTCTTTACACTGAGCATTAGCTGCTTGCTTACAATTCAGCTTAGATTGAAAAAGGAAGTGCCAATTGAAGTCTTATTGTTTCATGTCAGCTGCAGCATCTCCCACCAACTCTTTGATCATCACTCCATCAGGATATGATCTTCCTCTCTCTCCCCCTCATTTGATTTTCCAAAATATTTCTCAACATATAATAGACATGTACTTTTCTGTTCTTTATTATAGATTGTAAGCTTATTGAGCAAATCAGTTTTTATATTTTTTCTTTTTTTTAATATGACAAATATTCAACACAGTGTCTGATATCTAGTACCTGATCAATAAATATATAATTAATTTGTAAACATATTTTGAACATCTAATTCATGTATTCATTCAAAAGGACTAATTATTCAGTTAATCAGTGTAGATAATAAGCACTGGAGGAGGGATATAAAGATAGGTTAAGAGAGTCCTTGCTCTTGGTTAACTAAATACAGAGCAGAGTAAAATTGACATATAGCCTGATTATTTCATTTAGCTTAGATTAAATATTTTAAAATATATAATTATCAATATAATGGAACAAACTATGTGCAGACAACATTAATTTATATACATCCCATATGCAAGTTTGCATATGCTGTCCAAAAGGGATAAGAGAGATGGTTCTGTGTTCGAGTAGATAAATCTCATTTAAATAATTATAACAATTCATGTGAGTTGTTATTTGATAGATGTGTAAAACTCTATTGCAGTGTGTGTTTCAAAACACATGCAGTAAAGAGTCTGTACTCTTAACAGTGCTTCTAACAATGCCCTGGTAGTCTTTAAGAAAACATTTCATATTATGAAGTCGATTATATTATGTTTATCTTGCATGCATGTGTGCAAGCTAAGTTGCTTTAGTTCAGCTCAATTCAGTTCAGTCGCTCGTCATGTCACTCTTTGCCACCCCATGGACTGCAGCACGTCAGGCCTCCCTGTCCATCACCATCTCCCAGAGTTTACTCAAACTCACGTCCACTGAGTCGGTGATGCCATCCAACCATCTCATCCTCTGTCATTCCTACTCCTCCTGCCTTCAATCTTTCCCAGCATCAAGGTCTTTTCCAATGAGTCAGCTCTTCGCATCCGGTGACCAAAATATTGGAGTTTCAGCTTCAGCATCAGTCCTTCTAATGAACACCCAGGACTGATCTCCTTTAGGATGGACTGGTAGGATCTCCTTGCAGTCCAAGGGACTCTCAAGAGTCTTCTCCAACACCACAGCTCAAAAGCATCAATTCTTTTGTGCTCAGCTTTCTTTATAGTCCAACTCTCACATCCATACATGACTACTGGAAAAACCATAGCCTTGACTAGACAGACCTTTGTTGGCAAAGTAATGTCTCTGCTTTTGAATATTCGGTCTAGGCTGGTCATAACTTTCCTTCCAAGCAGTAAGAGTCTTTTAATATCATGGCTGCAGTCACCATCTGCAGTGATTTTGGAGCCCAATAAAATAAAGTCAGCCACTGTTTCTACCATTTCCCCATCTATTTGCCATGAAGTGATGGGACCAGATGCCATGATCTTAGTTTTCTGAATGGTGAGCTTTAAGCCAGCTTTTTCACTCTCCTCTTTCACTTTCATCAAGAGGCTCTTTAGTTCTTCTTCACTTTCTGCCATAAGGGTGGAGTCATCTACATATCTGAGGTTATTGATATTTCTCCCAGCAATCTTGATTCCAGCTTGTGCTTCATCCAGCCCAGCATTTCTCATGATGTACTCTGCATATAAACTAAATAAGCAGGGTGACAATATACAGCCTTGATGTACTCCTTTTCCTATTTGGAACCAGTCTGTTGTTCCATGTCCAGTTCTGACTGTTGCTTCCTGACCTGTATACAGGTTTCTCAAGAGGCAGGTCAGGTGGTCTGGTATTCCCATCTCTTGAAGAATTTTTCAGAGTTTATTGTGATCCACACAATCAAAGGCTTTGACATAGTCAATAAAGCAGAATTAGATGTTTTTTTGGAACTCTCTTGCTTTTTTGATGATCCAACAGATGTTGGCAATTTGATCTCTTGTTCCTCTGCCTTTTCTAAACCCAGCTTGAACATCTGGAAATTCACGTTTCACATTTTAGTGAAGCCTAGCTTGGAGAATTTTGAGCATTACTTTACTAGCGTGTGAGATGAGTGCAATTGTGCAGTAGTTTGATCATTCTTTGGCATTGCCTTTCTTTGGGATTGGGATTAAAACTGACCTTTTCCAGTCCTGTGGCCACTGCTGAGTTTTCCAAATTTGCTGGCATATTGAATGCAGCACTTTCACAGCATCATCTTTTAGGATTTGAAATAGCTCAACTGGAATTGCATCACCTCCACTAGCTTTGTTCGTAGTGATGCTTCTTAAGGCCCACTTGACTCCACATTCTAGGATGTCTGGCTCTAGGTGAGTGATCACACCATCATGATTATCTGTGTCATGAAGATCTTTTTTGTATAATTCTTCTGTGTATTCTTGCCACCTCTTCTTAATATCTTCTGCTTCTGTTAGGTCCACACCATTTTTGTCCTTTATTGAGCCCATCTTTGCATTAAATGTTCACCTGGGGTCTACTTTTCTTGAAGTGATCTCTAGTCTTTCCCATTCTATTGTTTCCCTCTATTTCTTTGCACTGATCACTAAGGAAGGCTTTCTTATTTCTCCTTGCTATTCTTTGAAACTCTGCATTCAGATGCTTATATCTTTCCTTTTCTCCTTTGCTTTTCACTTCTCTTCTTTTCACAGCTATTTGTAAGGCCTCCTCAGACAGCCGTTTTGCCTTTTTTGCATTTCTTTTTCTTGGGGATGGTCTTGATCCCTGTCTCTTGTAAGTTGCTTCAATCATGTTCAACTCTGCGTGACCCTATGTACTATAGGGTCAAGAAAGTGTTCATTGTGGAGATCCACATGAAGGACCTCAGAAAGAGATGATACATTTTAGAAGTTGATGAAGAAACCCAGGTTAAGTGAGGATTCTTACACTGAGGTGGTTTTTATCTTCTTCCTATGAAGTTTATATAATTATGGATTGATTGGAATTCTCTAGTAGAACACACATTCTCTATGAAGGATATAACTTCCAAGGGTTGGAAATTGGTTCTTGGCGGTGGGCAGAAAACCTCTCACATGTATAAAGCACAGATACACACACAGCCCCTGAATAGATACATGGTAAAGCTATGGACTTAAAAATTCATAAGGGGGTAAGAGAATTAGGAAAAAACTGTCTAAAAAAAGGCTTCTTAAAGGGGAAATAATGAAAAACTGTGGAGAAACACTTTAGTATAGGTATGTTTCTAGGAGGAAATAGAAATACACAAAGTTTATACAAAGAGAAATAATGGATGACAGCTCAGATGGTAAAGAATCTGCCTATTATATGGGAGACCCAGGTTCAATTCCTGGGCTGAGATCCCTTGGAGAAGGAAATGGCAACCCACTCCAGTATTCTTGCTTGGAAAACCCCTAGGATAGAGGAGCCTGAAGGGCTACAGTCCATGGGGTCACATAGAGTCAGACACGACAGAGAGCTTAACACTTGGGCTTTTCCTAAGCATTGTAAGTTACAATGATTTCTACCAATCATCATCAAATGTAATGAAAAGACAGAAAGAAATCATGGGGATGAAATAGTAAAAGAAGTTGAGCATTACCATTATATTTTGTTACATAAACTATAAATAATCAATATTTTTATTTCAACTTTTTAAAATATCAAAGTCATTGTAATAGCTCTCCTGAAATAATGTCTTCAGTGATTGTTGAAAGACAGTAGAATATTTATAAAATATGTCTACACACTTTTTAGGAAACATTAAGAGGGCTTTAAATGAGCTTATTTAAATTTAAACTAAATGAGCTTTATTTAATTTTAGTCATTTTTAAAAATATAGAAGAATCAGCACTGTCCTTGAATTTGGCTTCAGAATCAAACATTACAGAATGGCTCCATGAGAAAGAGACGTCATTAACAATGGAAAAAAAGAGCGACTGCATCATGGCAGCACGTATCTGCCAGGAATCTGAACATTGTGCTCTTTTGTATAAGAGTTTCAAGAAAACCTGCAGGAGGGAATCAGAACAATGCAAGACCCTTGATGGAAGCTACCTCTGTGCAGCGTTGAGAGAAAGTCTGCAAGAAACAATCTTGTGGAATTGCCAGTGCAGTGACCCTTTGAAAGCAGAGTGCACTGAAATTTGGAAAAGCTTGTCTGAGGACATTTGCATAAAGGATGCTCAAATAAACCCAGTTCCATCCTTCATTGAAGACAGTGAAAATGAACTCAACCTGGGCATTGTTTCAGGTCAGTATTTAAGGGAAAAATTTTAGAATCTTAAGTATAATCACAAGTATCAACTGACTAAAAAATAATTTCTGATTCTAGCTCTGTCATTTCTGCCTGTGTTTCTCCCAGAAGGTGAAAATTTTAAATATATATATATATATTACTATGACTATGTCTAAAAGGGATTATGAAGAAAGATGGAAATGCCAAAATGTTTTAAAATAATGTGAGTTTTATTCATCCATTCATTGAACAAGTACTTATAAGACAGTGAAAATGTGCTAAGTCCTAAGTCTGGTTGATTTTAAAAAAATGCAATAATAATAACACTGCCCTTCATTTAAAAAACTTATTGTTTTTAAGGGATTTAAATTTTAAATAAACAGATAGTATAGTAAGGGATGATTATTTATTTATCTGACAGATATTTCTTTGGTGCCTACCATGTCCTTGGCTGTGTTTTAAGACTGGGGGAAAAATAGTTAACAAAGCAAACAAAAATCACACACACATGCAAATCATTGTTCTCTAGGACCATATATTCTTAACTGAGGAGTGTCTTGGCTAGTTTCTTTGGAAACAGACATTGAGACAGCGGTTTGCATACGAAATAGTATTAGGCTGGGGGCTTAGGAACAAAATCTAGGATGAAGTGGGAAAAGCAGGATTAGGGGGTGGGACAAATTGAAATGCAAGGCAATGACCACAGCAAAATTAGTTGACTCCAAAAGAAGTTTAGCCCTGGAATGACCCTTTAAAGATGCTGCCTCTTTGAGCCCCTCAATGGATTAGTCCTTACATAGGACCTGTCCCCTGGAAAAGTCTGTCCCCGTGGGTGTGGCAACTTCCTTTGGATGGGGCACTGCTGGACAAAGACCAGCAGTTGGGGAAGTAAGTACCAAGATCACCAAGGTGGGGATCTTAGTAGTAGGCTGTTCAGTTCAGTTCAGTTCAGTCGCTCAGTCATGTCCGACTCTTTGCAACCCCATGGACTGCAGCACACCAGGCCTCCCTGTCCATCACCAACTCCTAGAGTCCACCCAAACTCATGTCCATTGAGTTGGTGATGCCATCCACTCATCTCATCCTCTGTTGTCCCCTTCTCATCCTGCCCTCAATCTTTCCCAGCATCAGGGGCTTTTCCAGTGAGTCAGCTCTTCCCATCAGATGGCCAAAGGATTGGAGTTTCAGCTTTAAAATCAGTCCTTCCAATGAATACCCAGGACTGATCTCCTTTAGGATGAACTGGTTGGATCTCCTTGGAACTCTCAAGAGTCTTCTCCAACACCACAGTTCAAAAACATCAGTAACAGCATAAAAGAAGATAAAAGATTTGGAGAGTATATTTTAAATGGTATGACAGAATGAGTGCTACCAAAGGGGAAATATGGTGGGATGGGGCCATAAATTAGGAGCTTGGGATTAACATACACACACTACTATATATAAAATAAGTAACCAACAAGGACCTACTTTGTAGCACAGGGAACTCTACCCAAAATTCTGTAATAATCTATGTGGAAGAAGAACCTGGAAAAGAATGACTGTGTGTATATGTATAATTGAATCACTTTGCTGTACACCTGAAATGAATACAACATTGTAAATTAAAATTAGATTATCTGCAAAAAAAAAAACAACTATACTCCAATAAAATACGAAAAACAAATTAAATTTAAAAAATAAAAATAAACAGTATGAATGCTAAGGAGGAAAATAATACAGGTAGAGGATAAAGGAAGTCTGAGTGGGTGCTTTGTAATTTTAATAGGATGGCCAGGAAGTCGTTCTGAAGAAATTAATGTTTGAGAAAAGATAGAAAGAGGCAAGGGATGAGTCATGTGGGTATTTGGGGAAAGAGCACTTCAGGCAGCAGAGCAAAGATGACACTAGGGGTAGAGATGAGAGGCCAGAGGATGAGATGCAGGAGATGAGACCAGAAATAAAATAGGGGCAGGATCGTGAAGGGCTTTGTAGGTCATTTCAAAATCTTTGGCTCTTACTCTAAGTGATACAGGAAACCATTTAGGGGTTTGAGCCAGAGTAGTGTCATAGTCTGATGTATATCTTTGAGAGGAAAAGTCTGGATTTTGTGTTGATAATTGACTGAAGAGAAGCAAATGCCCAAACAGGAAGACCAATTAGGAAGTTTATATAATGATGCAGCAAAAAGATGATGGGTGATGAAACAGTGTGGACAGCTGTCAGAGTCTTAGTATGCTTGATATGAGTGGGTCACATGGGGCTGCAACAACAAAACAGAATCAATATTTATTCCAAGGTTTTTGTCCTGAGTAATTAGAAAGGATGTGGTTGCTGTTATTTTCATTGACTAACATGGGAACAGGCTCTGGGAGTGAGACAGAAGAGAGGTCAGGAGTCAGTCTGGGATGTGGTCATTGTGAAATGTTTATTAGGTATCCAAGTGGAGATATCAAGTAGCCAGTTCTCAGTATGGAATTGAAGCCTAAATGCTTTGCATGACACTTATAAATGAGATCTGTGCAGCAGGTATAAATCAGGAGGTCACTCACCGATGGATGGCAAATGGGATCATGGCAGTAAATGAGGTCAACATAGGAATGCACGGTGTCTTGGACTAGAGAAGTAGAAGGGTGAGAAGATACCAGAGTCCGCGTGTATTTCAATATTAGTGGATCGAGAAGAGGGAACACTGTGCTTTTAAATTAGGGAATAGTTGCTTTACAATGGTGTGTTGGTTTCTATTGTACAATGAAATGAATCAGCTGTGTGTGTGTGTGTGTGTGTATCTCCCTTCCCTCTTGGACCCCTCTCGCACCTATCAACCCCATCCCATCCATCTAAGTCACCACAGAACACCAAACTGAGCTCCCCGAGCTAGACAGCAGCTTCCCACCAGCCACCTGTTTTACACGTGTTAGTGCACACACATCAATCCCAACCTCTCCATTTACCATCCTGGCCCCATGTCCACGTGACTGTTCCCAATGTCTGTGTCTCTATTCCTACCTTGTAAATGGGTTCATCTGTACCATTTTTCTAGAGTCCACATACATGCATTAATACACAATATTTCTGTTTCTCTTTCCACCTTACTTCATTCTACATGACAGACTCTAGTCCATCCACATTTCTACAGATGCCCCAATTTTGATCTTTTTAATGTCTGAGTAATATTCCATTGTATATACGTACAATCACAATGAAGAACAGTATGGAGGTTCCTTAAGAAACTAAAAATAGAGCTACCATATGACAAACAATCCCACTTCTGGGCATATACCCTGAGAAAACCATAATTCAAAAAGACACATGTACCCCAGTGTTCAATGTGCCACCATTTACAGTAGCCAGGACATGTAAGAAATCTAAATGTCCATCAACAGATGAATGGATAAAGATGTGGTATATATAAACACTGTGCATTATTTGATATATATGATCATACAACACAGATGAAGCTCTGGTTGGCCCATGCCTCTCTGTGTTCCCATGACATACTGCTCTTTAGGTCCTTTCAGCAATTAAGCTACAGTTTAAAATATTCTCCAGAAAAAATGTGAATATACCTATGTATGCACTATATGAAATTAGAATTTAATGTGCAAACAATTTATTACAGTTCATTACTCATATTACATAAAATAATATGGATCCAAGATAGAATTTGTTTCCCCATGATAAAATAATTGTTTTTGTAAGAATTGCTAGTATTTTGAGTGTATTAGTCCACTTGGGCTGACCTAGTAAAATACCAGAGGTTGGGTGGCTTAAACAACAGAAATTTATTTCCTCATCATTCTGGAGACTGGAAGTTCCAGATCAAAGTCCAGCAGGGTCAGTTTCTGGTGAGAGCTCTCCTTCTGGCTTGTAAATTTCTTGGCTTCTTGCCAGGTCCTTACAGGACATTCCCATGGGGTGTACACGTGGCCAGGGAAGAGTGAGGAAATTTGCTAATGTCTCTTTTTATGAGAACACTAATCCTACCAGATCAGGGCCCCACATTTAGGATATCATTTCATCTTAATTACTTCCCTAGAGACACCATCTCCCAATACAGTTATATCAGGATTTAGGTCTTCAACTTATGAATCTTGGAAGCAAACACAATTTAGATCATAACAATAAGTGAATTCAGTGTTTATTTTATTTTAATGATAGTTTCTTGAATATGTTTTAAACAATGGCACAGTCATACCAAACAGTGCCAAAGCACATCTATTAGTCTATCACAGAAGGTCTAGCTAGCCTAGACTTTTGTATCTGTTACAAAAGCTACAGGATTCTCGGAAATTTGCTTATTGGGATTTCATTCAATATGGAACAGAAGAAGGAACTTCTCAGAAACATAGGAAGGTGGGTTCCTGAAGAGACAGTGATTCTTTAGCTGAGACGTAACCAGTAGAAATATGAAAACCATGTATGATGAGAACAGATGGAACAATGCGAAGAGTCTGGAAAGTCTGACACCTTTGGGGATAAAAAGAATTGTTTTATGATTGTACCATCATATATGTGCATAGATGGGCAGGCAGGGAGCTTGGACAGACAACTCAAATCGGGACAAGTTGAATCATTAAGAGACACATGCCATAGCAGAAATCAATCTCCTAATCAATAACTTGTAATGGAAGCCAATATCTTAATCAACAGCCAGTGGCAAAAAATGAATTTTCATTTTAAAATAAAAATCTGATCATAGTCTTCCCCTATCACTTTATGCATATATCTATTACTTCTTCTATTTTATTTTTATTTTGTTTTTATATCTCCATTTCCTATATAAGTCTTGACAACAGGGACTGAAAATTTATCTTCAATATGGCACCTGGTACGTAGTGGGAACTTGACCAATGCTTCTTGAATGAAAGATTTTTAGAATTAGGTGGTCATCAACCTCTCCAATTCTATATTATAATTCCTAAAAACTCTGAGAAGCTAAAATAGTCAGAGGTGGAAATAGTCTTTAAATTGCCTTTCAATCTAATTAAGACCTTACTGGGAAGAGTTTTTTTGGTTCAGACAATATTTCTTCTGTTCTTTCTCCCTAGACAGACTCTTTGTTTACTTCTCTGCACATGGCCTAGTCATTAGCATTTGTTTAAATCTTCGAGTAACTGAATGCTCAGAGCAGAGCAGTTTAACTGACTTGAATGATGTCACAGTGGTTTACTTTTCTTCATCTGTACCTCACTAACTCTGTGTGCCAAGGTTAAATAAGGGTCACGTGAACTTATATATATTTTTACTGGAGTGCACATTGATAAATGTTGTCTGCATTCTCCTATTAAATTTATAAAATTGTTCACTAATAAAATAGTCTCTTTCTTTTCCTTCTAGATAACATAAAAGAGGATAATAAATACAAGTGGAATCTAACCACTCTTTCCTATCATGGTAATGTTTATAAATAGTCATTTTGATTTGCATTGTGAATACTGGACAATATAACTTGAAATGTAGTTACTAGGCTTCTTTAAGATATGTCATTACAAAATGAGTCATGTGAATTTTAATTGTTCTAATACTAGAAAATGCAACAAATCATTGCATTTCTTCCACTAATATTTCAAAGCATCTATTTCACTCATCTATCCTTTATTTACAGTTGTGTGGAGAAATACAATTAAAAACAAAGACTAGACCCAAAATGTGAACATTTTTACACGTTGGAACAGCTACGTGGAAACTTTAGTCACAATTTCTCCTTCAAATAAAAAGGGTGATAGAACAAAGATCATTTGATTTGAGCCACTGAACACATCATCAGCTAGATTCAAATCCAATTTCTAAAGATGTATTGTTTACATGTGAGAAATTTGGGCTCAAGGATTTTTTTCTGCAGCTCAGTTTTGGTCCTATACACCCCCCTACCACTTCTGGATTGTAATACATGTCCATTGTAGATGAAAGTAGCCCACTGCTCAGGACCATCAAGTTTATACCAACTCTAAAAAAAAAGTAAAGAAAATAAACAGGACTCTTTGCCAAAAGCAATATATGGGCACACTGTTGTATTTTGCTCACAGATTTCTCATGTGCTGTGCAGATTCTGTATGTACAACTCTCTTTGCTTTTCTGCAACCTGGGCGTACCCTTCCTTCTAGGAGGCAGAGGGGTCCAGTCCTGCCTGGAAGTGGCAGAGGCTTGCATTGGGGATGCACTCTGCAATGCCCAGCTGGCCCTTTACCTGAAAGCTTGCTCAGCGGATGGAGAGCTGTGTGATGTGAAACACTGCCAAGCAGCCATCCGCTTCTTCTATCAAAATACGCCGTCTAACATTGCCCAGATGTTGGCTTTCTGTGACTGCTCTCCCGCTGATGAGCCTTGTCAACAGTCCAGAGAAGCACTCCACAGCAGGCCATGTGCAGTGAACAGAGTTCCAACCCCCACCTGCCTCGATGTAATTCACAGCTGCCAAGATGATGAATTATGCAGGTGAGTAAAAACATGCGTACCCTGCTTTCTGATTTGGCACCTTATTTGTTACACTTCAGCCCCAACACTTGATCTCATTCCATTAGCTGGAGTTCCCACCATCATCCAACATGACATAAACAAAGCCAGACAATTCATAGTTTTGAATCTCTTGGACATGTGTAGCATTCTTTTGGAGACTCAAATGCATAATATGTTTTGGAAATTTTTTAAAAAATCATTATGTCAAGATTGGGTAATCATGAAATAGCATTATTAATAAAATTACAGATTCAAGTGAGACTCATGAATTGCTTAACAGACCTGGCTTATGTGTCAGTTTTATTACTGGCTTTGGGGGGTATGATTATATAAGGCTGATAACCTCTCAGGGTTCTGATGAGGTGACTCTTCAAACTTCACAATAAATCTTTTGTGTTTTGGGATGGAGATGAGGAAGGAGCTGGGGTTCGGATTCCCTCACACACATGTGTCATGGTGTCAGGAATGTACCCCTTCCCCTCTTCCCAACCTCTCACCCTGGATTCTCAGGGCAGTCATGTTAGTCATTTACTTGTTTATTCAGAAGCAATTACCAGTCATCTAGTACTATTTTACGCACTTGGTTACAAGATACAAAAATGCTTGCCCTGTGGAATGCATTCAGTAGGCGTAGATAGAAAATAAATAGGGGGAGTGTGTATTATTCATGCAGTTGTAAATGGCTTCCCTGGTGCCTAAGATGGTAAAGAATGTGTCTGCAATGCAGGAGATCGGGGTTCAGTCCCTGGGTCAGAGAGATGCTCTGGAGAAGGGAATGGCTACCCACTCCAGTATTCTTGCCTGGAGAATTCCATGGACAGAGGAGCCTGGTGAGCAATTCATGGGGTCACAGAGTTGGACACGACTGAGTGACTGACATTCTTATATTGTGTGATGATGAGTGCTCTGGACATTCACAAGCACACAAAATGCGTGTGCAATAAGGGGGAATGTGAATGGCAGAAAGAAGAAAAGAATTGCAGGGTCAGTGGGATGGCCCCAGGAGAGACATTTTACGGGAGTTGAAGAAGCGAGAAAATGAGCTTCTCTCAGTGAGTTTCAGAAATAAGAGATACCAAACAAAAGGATGAGCCAGTGCCGGGGAAGAAATGTACGTGGCAGTCTCTCATGCAAGGAGGAGAGAGTGTACAAGGCGGAGAGGAATAGGAGATAGGATTTACTCCAAGAAAGCAGAGCGATGCCGAGGGATTTTGAGCCGAGGTGTGAATGATCTGCTCAACTTATTAAAATATCCACTCCGGCTGCTAGTGGAATCTAGACTTTACCTTTGCAGGTAACTCCTCCTGGGAATCATGAATTGAATCCAGCACCCTGACTTTCTCTTTTCCTCACTGTGGTCTTTGATAAACACATTTCCTTAGAAATTCAAGGCAAGTTGATCTTAGGTGTGGTAAGAAAGCCACAGTGAAGTGGGCCTCTTTGGAAATGAGTAAGAAGATGGAGGAAAGAATAGAATCAAAACTATCTGTAACAATGGTGTTACCACATTAAAGGAGCTTTCTTTAAAAACCAGCATTCAGTTGTGTAATTATGGGATGAATCCTCTGCTTCCTAGGATAATCATCTGAAGATAATTTATACTAGTTTGCTTGCCCAGTACTTCCTATCAGGGACAGTACTGTTTAATTGTATTTAAATGAATGAAACTCCATATATAGTGAATTCATTTAAAGATCAAAATAAACATTTAGTGTGGAGGAGGGGCTCACTGTGATAGCTCAAGGAGAGATCTGTCACTTTTGCCACCAGCTTGAACCACTGGAAATGAGATTTAACGACATCATTTCCTAAAGAGCTGCTGCTAAGTCGCTTCAGTCGTGTCTGACTCTGTGGGACCCCATAGACGGCAGCACACCAGGCTCCCCCGGCCCTGGGATTCTCCAGGCAAGAACACTGGAGTGGGTTGTCATTTTCTTCACCAGTGCATGAAAGTGAAAAGTGAAAGTGAAGTCTCTCAGTCGTGTCCGACTCTTAGCGACCCCATGGACTGCGTTTACCAGGCTCCTCCGCCCATGGGATTATCCAGGCAAGAGTTCTGGAGTGGCTGCCAGTGCCTTCTCCGCCTAAAGGGCTGCAGTTGTTGCTAAAGTGCTTTCCTTCAACGTTAACTCTCCTCACACCTTCACTGTCAGTCATTCCAGCTTGCAAAGTAGCTCCAGGTCTTGCAAATATTTGTCAGAAAAGACGACTACTTCCTTATAATGCACATTCTATAATATAGAGGGTGAAAATCTCAGCAGAATGCTTGAGCCTTTTTTCCCTTCAATGTACCATAGAGAATGCCAAAATTCTTAAGAAAGTCTTATTCGAGGATCTTGTCCTGTAAATGTTTATCAGTTAGTTTAAGTTTACTAATTATTTCTCTTGAGATAATACTAAAATTAATAGCAAAAATATTTTTATAATGCAGTTTACATTTTTCAAACTCATTCAAAGCTCAAAAATTCTTATTAAGTGAACTATTGTATTTCATTGATTCAAAGATGCAGACTTTCTGCACCTTTTAATTCCCCCACCTCATGCGAAGAGTTGACTCACTGGAAAAGACTCTGATGCTGGGAAGGATTGGGGGCGGGAGGAGAAGGGGACGACAGAGAATGAGATGGCTGGATGGCATCACCGACTCTGTGGACATGAGTTTGAGTGAACTCTGGGAGTTGGTGATGGACAGGGAGGCCTGGCGTGCTGTGATTCATGGGGTCGCAAAGAGTCGGTCACGACTGAGCGACTGAACTGAACTGAACTGAATGTGTTTGGAATTAGTCTTAAGCTCAATGACAAAAAAATAAAAAATTAAAATGCATTTAATGAAAACAATAACTTAATTGCCAACTTATTTTAATTGTAATAAAATAACGGTATCACCAACAATCAAGGAAATTGGTAAAAATGGTTTGCTTACACTAATATTCTCATAGAATATTACTGTCTAGCACACATCTATCCACACTAAAAGTGAAACCAAATAACATTGTAAGCAGCCAGGGAACACTTTTTCTTTAAGTAATCCACGTAAAACTGTGAGATGTCTCCATGGTACGTACCCAGCTTTGCCTGACTCCAGTGCCAAGGCTCTGGACATCCCACCTTATTATCTTGGAGTGATTTGTACTCAGTTTTCTCAGCATGACATAACTGAGTTTCCCTATAAAATAACATATTTTAATGCGAGTGATGGAGTCTGCTGCTATAGACATTTGAGAAGCTCTGTGACGGATTCTGAAGCACACACTCTTGCATGAGCCTCACCTTGGCATCAACACTTTCTCAGATTAACTGGTTCAGAGTTGATACTTTTCCTCTACAAGGGATCCTGGGTTTCATGACCTCTCCAAAGTGCATAGTGCAGGGTCTAGAACGTGATGGACACATGTACACCCCTGGCTGATTCATGTCAATGTGTGGCAAAAACCACTACAATATTGTAAAGTAATTAGCCTCCTATTAATGTAAATATATTAAATTTTTAAATGTCACCTCGTTTCCCTCTATTTTTAAGTATCTTTTACTTAATGTGTATAATGTTTTAATATACAGATACATGTCTATTCTTATGTAATTTACCTTTTATACATTAATTCAGAGATTAAGGACTGTGTGTCTTCTATTTCTTTTCATCATGTGCAAATAGTCTCTTAATGATACTTTATAGAGGAGATGGAAATATTACACAATATTAGCTGTCAAGATGAAAAGACAAATTGTGTCATTTGCTCAAGCAGATTTTACCTTAGGGAGATTTCCAGTATTTTTATTATATTATCGTTAATGTAATTCAGATGGAAAAAAAAATCTCCCAATGAAAAACAACTTCTTCAGTGAGAGTGTTAAGACTTTATCATATATCTTTCCTGCAGAAGTGCTTGTATCTGGAGCAAAGCAGAATAGTTAGATTTTAAAATACAACTTATGTCCCTGTACAAGACTCCTCAATTTGTGACAGATCTTAAAACTCTTCTATTTGAAAAGGCCGAAGAAGGTGATATAAATACTATTTTTTTCAATTAATTTTGCTCAATACAGATATATACACTAGAAAGTGAGATTATATTTTTTCAATTTTAAGTGTTTAGGGCTCCAAAATGGAGAAGGCAATGGCACCCCACTCCAGTACTCTTGCCTGGAAAATCCCATGGAGGGAGGAGCCTGGTAGGCTGCAGTCCACGGGGTCGCTAAGAGTCGGACACGACTGAGCAACTTCACTTTCACCTTTCACTTTCATGCATTGGAGCAGGAAATGGCAACCCACTCCAGTGTTCTTGCCTGGAGAATCCCACAGGCGGGGGAGCCTGGTGGACTTCCGTCTATGGGGTCCCACAGAGTCGGACACGACTGAAGCAACTTAGCAGCAGCAGCAACAGGGCTCCAAAATCACTGTGTATGCTGATTGCAGCCATGAAATTAAAAGACGCTTACTCCTTGGAAGGAAAGTTATGACCAGCCTAGATAGCATATTTAAAAGCAGAGACATTACTTTGCCAACAAAGGTCCATCTAGTCAAGGCTATGGTTTTTCCCGTGGTCATGTATGGATATGAGAGTTGGACTGTGAAGAAAGCTGATCGCCAAAGAATTGATGCTTTTGAAGTGTGGTGTTGGAGAAGACTCTTGAGAGTCCCTTGGACTGCAAGGAGATCCAACCAGTTCATTCTAAAGGAGATCAGTCCTGGGTGTTCATTGGAAGGACTGATGCTAAAGCTGAAACTGCAATACTTTGGCCACCTCATGCAACGAGTTGACTCACTGGAAAAGACTCTGATGCTGGGAAGGATTGGGGGTGGGAGGAGAAGGGGACGACGGAGAATGAGATGGCTGGATGTCATCACCGACTCTATGGACATGAGTTTGAGTGAACTCTGGGAGTTGGTGATGGACAGGGAGGCCTGGCCTGCTGTGATTCATGGGGTTGCAAAGAATTGGACACGACTGAGTGACTGAACTGAACTGAACTGAGGAATTTATAGGAAATTACGTTTTTTCATATGTATAAGCTCCAGAAAGTAGTAAAAAAAAATGTTTGCTTAGAAGAAACGTTACCTACTTTTTTAGAAACAAAACTTCACCATAAACATGTTTAAGTATCAGGGAATATTCACAAAGTTTGACTATATATTAGGCCACAAAAGAAAATGTAATACATTCTATGTGCAGAAATCACACAGACCACATTCTCTTATGGTTTATGATGTAACCAGAAATTTATAGCAAAACAAAAACAAAATGATCAACTCTATTTTAAAAATTACTCCCTTAGACAGTTAATGTTTCAAATAAAAAAACAGAATATGAAACTGAAGAATATCTAGAAAATAAGGATAATGAAACAGTTACACATCAAAGCATTTCAAACATAAAGGACAATTCCTATAATATAAAAAAATTGTCATATTTATTTTTTAAATGATTTAGATAATGAGTATACCAAAGAGTTTTTATTATATTTTTATTTTTAATTAAATACCCTTCAGTTAGTCAGTTTTTCAAAATTTCAAAACTATTTTGAATGAAATAACTTTTATGAAGACATAAATCATGTAACTTAAACTTTATAAAACATACATTTAAGGAAGAATAAATGGCACCTGTCAACCTCATAAATGACAATCAATACTGCCAGTGCTTATATTTAGATGGCATTTATATATAATTCTTAACTGCATTAAAGGAACATACTTGTTCTTCTGAATTCAGAATTATATGCTCAAATATTTGCAATATTTTCTTAAATATAAATGTAAATATTATTAATTTTTACCATTGTATTTAAAAGCTGATTCCTTTAAGATGACTTAAAATACAAGATTATTGAAAATGATGCAATTTATGGATTTAAGCAGAGTAACATCATGAAAGCAAGTAAGGTCAGGACAAATGACATATATTCAGAGGCTTTGTATGTATATTTTATAGTGATCTATTCAAGAAAAGGAAAAGTAATTATAGGTGATAAATATTAAAAAGAAAGATTAATATCCTTGGTTCCACTGAGTAGATATCTTCTTACTGTAAAAGTTTTAAATATGAAATTATTGTACATTATCCAGACTTCTATTCAAGGTTAATACAGCAGGAATGAAATATGTAGTCAGAAAAGTTATGAATGGATGTGGTTCTAGCAGATTGTCTCAGCCATCAAATAAACTCATGTTTTGCTTTAAATTAGCTCATGCTGCCAGAGAACCCCAGAGCATTAACGTTAATTCTAATTAGTCAGCTTAGAAACATTGAGAAAGAGCACAGGACCTCCCATCCTATGGGAGAACTCTCATGAAAAGTCAGGAGTCTCTTCTGAGATCACTTGGTGGGAGGTAATGGTCAAATATAGCCTCAAAACCACATTCTGCTTCAAAAATTATTGCTAATAAATCTCCCAAGTAATTCGTACTGCAAATCATCACCCACTGAAATAAAATTAGTAAGGAAGGAAGAGTCATCCAGGGAATCCTAAACTTAGCCTCTGTCTTTCATCACGAAAGGAAAATAATTCACAAGATTTCTCTAATTTTTCTTACACACTCTCTATTGGGATGTTTGAATGTACAAACTTAGTTTCCAGCTATGTTTAGAAGCATCCAGAAGGCATTTTGTTTTATGTCACTTTCTTTCTTTCTTTATCAGGTGAGATATCACTACATATTTGTGTGAATTAATGATATTCAGAGACTCATTCCATTTCCTGACACTTTCCAGGAGGCGCTATAGAACATTCCAGGCAAAGTGCTGGCAGCATGTGATGAGAAAGTGCCATGAGGATGAGACATGCATTGGTACCTTAAGCAAGCAAGACCTCACTTGCTCCGGAAGTGATGACTGCAAAGCAGCTTACATTGGTACCCTTGGGACGGCCCTTCA
Source organism: Moschus berezovskii (assembly GCF_049115385.1). Lineage (NCBI taxonomy): Eukaryota > Metazoa > Chordata > Mammalia > Artiodactyla > Moschidae > Moschus > Moschus berezovskii. Next base: position 17,085,097 of record NC_142482.1, on the reverse strand, counting down.
AGTGCAGTGCACCTGTAGGACCATTACCCAAAGTGAAGAATCCTTGTGCAAGATTTTCCAGCATATGCTTCACAGAAAATCATGTTTCAGTAAGTTTTATATATATATATATATATATGTAACGTTTATTGATTTTCTGTATACACCATGAAGTAGTAATCTAACATGGAAAATTTGTTCACAAAGACAACTCTATGTTTGCTATTCAGTTTTTAAATCTATTTTCTGATTATGCTTTGTGCACATGGTATTTTAACTCATTTATCTGCAAGTGGTACATGTTTTTAATTTATGTGATTGTTCACTCCTAGGTATCATTTATTGGTTTCAATAACAACAGCCTAAAACATTTATCCTACCAGATAAATGAATGTATCAGGTATCTATTACAAGTACAAACCAACCCCAAACTTGAAAAAATAATTTGATCACAATTCTTCTCATTAGGCTTTGCTCACTTGGGTGGTTCTTCTGTTGGAATTGCTTGGGTGGCTACAGTCATCTGGTGGTGAGACCAAGGCTGATCTGTTCAGGTTGTGGTTAGCAAGCACAGTTGGCTGGGTTCCCCTTCATGTGACCTCTGCAGCAGTAAACCCTGTATCTTTCATGGTCATAGCAACATCCCTAGCAGTTAATCCCCAGTAAACAAGTACTTATCAAGTGTCTGCTTCTGCTATATTTTCGAATGCCCCATTGGACAAAGCAAGTCACATGATGGAGTTCACAGTTATTGTGGGAAGGCTGTGTATGAGCATGTCTATATTCAAAGTTGGATTCACCAGGGATAGTTAGCAATCTACTATATGGCTGTCCCAATCTAAGTGAAATGTATTTACCCTTGGATTTAGTTACCTCCCCTTGGTCTTTAATATGTCTACTAATCTACCTGTAATGAGGGGATAGGAAACACATTTTCTAAAGTTATTATTTACTCCATTCAGATTTAGGAATTTCAATAATTTGTCTAGGGTCTCAGAGGGAACAAGTGGTTGAGAGGAATTTGGCTATGAGTCTCCTAGGAAGAAATCTAATGATGTGATCACACACTAATTCAGGACCTCTCCATCATCCACCTTCAGGCTTAACCCGTGCAACTATATTCGAATTCCAAAACATTCTCAGCTCCAGATCACTATTTATAACCTCCAAACCCACAAGTACCAAAACTTCAGGAGGGAATAATAGACATTTACCATTGCAAAAAGACCATATACAATGAAACTATCTTGATATTTATGCAAATTTGTTTAGATACAGATCTGCATATATCTTTATTTATGTCTGTATCTAACTACAAACAGATACAGATATTTTATTATTTTCTATCTTTATTTAAAGGTACTACAGAGATACATTAGCCAATATAATCAAAATGGTGATCTGCTATGCATTAGGTAATAGACATACAACTCAAAGTGTATGGTTTTGATTCCAACAAAGCTCTCTGTGGGATTCCTACAATTTCTATAATTATCACTGCAGATATATTTCAATCAAAATCATGATGCAAAGAGGAAAATTTCCCCATGATGTATGTTGAGTCATATTTTCTAAATAATCTTTTTCTCTGATTAATATTAGGTGGCTAATTCTGTTGGAACTAAAGGTATTTATAATGAATGGCTCCTAATATCACAAAAGGAAATACCAAATAAAATAACCTAAACCAACAGCTACATATACAATTACACCATCATGAGTATTTATAAGTGGTTTCTCCATATTAAATGATACCGGGGGGGTGGGAATGTAGATCCTACAAGGTAGTGATAAACCAGTTCCTTGGGCATAAATTTCAAATACCAGTTCAAGCAACCTAATTCTGCTTCCAAGCCTGGTTTTCCCATGTGTTTTTAATTACTATTATATTTTGCTTTCATTGTATTTGGCTACCCATACAAAGCTATATATACATACATTGAATATATTCAAGAAGAGACAGTGGAAATGGACACAAAATCCATAAACATTGACAAACTCTATAATGTTTTACAAAAATGAGAATTCAAAATGATTTCGCTTTTCTTCACTCACTTCGGAAGACTAAACATGATGAGGTTTTCTCCTCAAGCATTACTTAAAGTCAGAATTTTAAGTGACAGGTTTATAGAATTAAAGGAACCATAAAGTCCTTCTGGCCATCTGTCATAGTTCTGGGTGTTTGAACTATAGAAAAAGTTTCAGACAAAATCACAAATGAAATCCTTGGCCTGGTTACTCCTAACAAGCCTCCATCCTTTGCCCCATATACCTGGGAAGTGGTAGCACATGGAGATTTTTGAATGAACTCTTTCTAACCACTGCCTCTGAGTTTTTACATCTGCCCAGCAGGCTCATGCATTATTAAAATACACTTGCAAGTAACACATCATTGTTAATCAACTATTTTCCATTATAAAATTAAAGAAAAAAATAAATATTAGTTCATATATTTTATCAATCTTTAAAATAAAAACTGCTCTCATTACAGCTGGTTTCCAAAAACCCTCGGGTTCTGTTCTCTTTATCTGAAAGGGGCAGAATGAATGGAACAGAGAGGACAGTCGGGAAAAATTTTCCATTTGTTATACTTGTTTGGCTTCAAGTTGTTTTTCAAATTCACTTGACCTCAGAGCACAGTGAGCAATGCATTTTACATTAGGTTTTTATGTGCAGTGTCTCCTGTTTTTTCAAAATTATCATTCTATTCCATTTTTCTTCAATGCTGATTATCTACTAAATTGACTTCATGACTCACTAATGTGTTGCTCTCAAAAGTTTGAAAAGCATTTGCTTGAAACAAATTAATGCGGAAGTCACCTACATCGATGTATCCAAGTCAGAATCTTATAATGATTACAAATAATGAGACAGTTGCTAGAATCAGTGCTTATTTGGGGTCACATTTCTCATCTAACTTTAATTATTCCATGAACTAGACACTATTATATCTGCAGTTTCACTTGGGAGATGAAGGAAACTGAGGGGTAAAACGGGTGCTGGACTTTCATCACAGGTTGTGGTGGACGTGGGACCCTAATGTTGGCTGGTTGACTCCATCCCATAGTGCAGTTCTGAAGGTAAAACCACGAGGACAATTAGAGCTTGTGTCCATTCAGGCTGCTCCATAGCCCTCTGAGGCAGTACCTCTACTTTCTGGTCTCAAATCTGAGCTTTGAGAAGTTGCTAAAGAATGCCTCAGTGCCTGCCTGCAGGACCACATTTGGGCAATGAGCCTCCTGCTGACACTGGTTACAACAGCCACCAACTTGCACTTACCTGCAAACTTCAGCATCTACAGACTCACTCCCCTCTGGCATATTGCAGCCCAGAACAAATTGTCGCAGTTACAGCTGAGAGAGGGAAGAGAGAAATGGAAGAAAGAGAAATTAGTGAAGACAGTAAGTGTTAAGTGTTAGTCACTCAGTCGTGCCCGACTGTTTGCGACCCTATGGCTGCAGCCCACCAGGCGCCTCTGTCCATGAGATTTCCCAGGCAAGGATACTGGAGTGGGTTGCCATTTCCTTCTCCAGGGGATCTTCCAAACCCAGGGATCGAACACAGGTCTCCTTCACTGCAGGCAGATTCTTTACCAACTGAGCTACAAGGGAAGCCAGAGAGGACCGCAAAAATGAAAATAATTAAGAGATCACTAATGATTCTTCCTGTTACCGGAAAGATTATGTCCACAGCTCAGGTCAGTTCAGTCCATCAGTCATGTCCAGCCATTTGCAACCCCATGGACTGCATGCACACCAGGCTTCCCTGTGGTCCCAAAAGTATGGAAGTAGGGAATGTAAGGAGTACCAGGCTGAGAGGTGAAAGATAGCTTCAGCCTACCAGGAGAGCTTATGATCTGTAAAATTTTCTGTATGTGTATTCAGTTCAGTTGTTCCTTCATATCCAACTCTTTGCAACCCCACAGACTGCAGCAACCAGACCTTTCGGTTCATCACCAACATGCAGAGCTTACTCAAACTCATGTCCATTGAGTCAGTGATGCCACCCAACCATCTCACCCTCTGTCATCCTCTTCTCCTCCCACCTTCAATCTTTCCCAGCATCAGGGTCTTTTCCAGTGAGTTAGTTCTTCACATCAGGTGGCCCAAGTATTGGAGTTTCAGCTTCAGCATCAGTTCTTCCATTGAATATCCAGAATTGATTTCCTTTAGGATAGACTGGTTTGCTCTCCTTGCAGGCCAAGGGACTCTCAGAAGTCTTCTCCAATAACACAGCTCAGAAACATCAACTCTTTGGTGCTCAGCTTTCTTTATAGTCCAATTCTCACATCCATATATGACTACTGGAAAAGCCATAGCTTTGACTAGATGGACCTTTGTTGGCAAAGTAATATCTCCCCTTTTTAATATGCTATCTTGTTTGGTCATAGCTTTTCTTCAAAGGAGAAAACATCTTTTAATTTCATGGCTGCAACTGCCATCCGGAGTGATTTTGGAGCCCAATAAAAGAAAGTCTGTCACTGTTTCCAGTGTTTCCCCATCTATTTGCCATGAAGTGATGGGACTGCATGCCATTATCTTTGTTTTTTGAATGCTGAGTTTTAAGCCAGCTTTTTCATTGACCTCTTTCACTTTCATCAAGAGGTTCTTTAGTTTCTCTTCACTTTCTGCCATAAGGATGGTGCCATCTGCATATCTGAGGTTATTGATGTTTCTCCCGGCAATCTTGATTCCAGCTTGTGCTTCTTCCAGCCCAACATTTCTCATGATATACTCTGCATACAAGTTAAGTAAGCAGGGTGACAACATACAGCCTTGAAGTACTCCTTTCCTGATTTGGAACCAGTCCGTTGTTCCATGTCAAGTTCTAACTATTGCTTCTTGACCTGCATACAGATTTCTCAGGAAGCAGGTCAGGTGGTCTGGTATTCCCATCTCTTTAAGAATTTTCCAGAGTTTGTTGTGATCCACACAGTCAAAGGCTTTGGTATAGTCAATAAAGCAGAAGTAGATGTTTTTCTGAAACTCTCTCGCTTTTTTCAATGATCCAACGAATGTTGGCAATTTGGTCTCTGCTTCCTCTTCCTTTTCTAAATTCAGCTTGAACATCTGGAATTCATGGTTCATGTACTATTGAAGTCTGACTTGGAGAATTTTGAGCATTACTTTGCTAGCATGTGAGTTGAGTGCAATTTTATGGTAGTTTGAGCATTCTTTGGCATTGCCTTTCTTTGGGATTGGAAGGAAAACTGACCATTTCCAGTCCTGTGGCCACTGCTGAGTTTTCCAGTTTGCCAGTTTTGCTGGCATATTGAGTGCAGCACTTTCACGCCATCATCTTTTAGTATTTGAAATAGCTCAACTGAAATTCCATCAGCTCCACTAGCTTTGTTTATAGCGATACTTCCTAAGCCCACTTGACTTCACATTTCAGGATGTCTGGCTCTAGGTGAATGATCACACCATCCCGGTTATCTGGGTCATGCAGATCTTTTTTCTACAGTTCTGTGTATTCTTGCTACCTCTTTTAATATCTTCAGCTTCTGTTAGGACCATACCATTCTGTCCTTTATTGAGCCCATCTTTGCATGAAATGTTCCCTTGATATCACTAATTTCCTTGAAGAGATCTCTAGTCTTTCCCTTTCTATTGTTTTCCTCTATTTCTTTGCATTGATCACTGAGGGAGTCTTTCTTATCTCTCCTTGCTATTCTTTGGAACTCTGCATTCAGATGGGTATATCTTTCCTTTTCTACTTTGCCTTTAGCTTCTCTTCTTTTCTCAGCTATTTGTAAGGCCTCCTCAGGCAACTGTTTTGCCTTTTTGCATTTCTTTTTATTGGGGATGGTCTTGATCACTGTCTCCTGTACAGTGTCACAAGCCTCCATCCATAGTTCCTCAGGGACTCTTATCAGATCTAATCCCTTGAATCTATTTGTCACCTCCACTGTATAATCATAAGGGATTTGATTTAGGTCATATCTGAATGGTCTAGTGGTTTTCCCTACTTTCTTCAATTTAGATCTGAACTTGGCCATAAGGAGTTAATGATCTGAGCCACAGTCAGCTCCCGGTCTTGTTTTTGATGATCATTTACAGCTTCTCCATCTTTGGCTGCAAAGAATATAATCTATCTGAATTTGGTATTGACCACCTGGCCATGTCCATGTGTGGACATATCAGTCCACACATATGTGTGTATACTGCATGCTGGCAGGAATATTCTCTTATATCCTGGTGCAAAGTTGTCTTTTTATGCCAGCTATAGACCAGTCTCTAAAAGAGATTTGAAAATAGTCCCATTCTATCCCAGAAGGCTCAGCTTCCTCTTTATAAAGGATTATTTTTTAAAAACTAAATGTATAAAAGAGACTACCTATATCTATTAAATCCTATTAATAGATTTAATAGGTGCTTTCCTTTATAGCTGATTTCCAAAACCTCTCTAGTTCCATGCTCTTTATCTGAAATGGGCAGAATTGAGTAGACCAGAGAGGACAGTTGGGAAAAGCTTTCCATTTGTTATGTTTGTTTGATAAATATCTGAGTAGGGAATGGAAGGCATCATAATTGAGAGGCAAGCTTAAACAAAACTTGAAGAATATGGAAAGAAAGATAAGCTAAATTCTCCCCCCAGATCCCATTCTCTAGAGAGATCCAACGTTTGCAAGTTTGTTGTGTATTTTTCCAGCCTTTTTTTTGCTTGTAATGTTACAATATGTATGTACATACACACATACCTTGAACCTTTTGTAGATACTCAAGTTGATCCCTCCCTATCCCTGACACACATACATATATATTTTTTATGAAAGCAAACTATACATCCTGATCAACAGTTTCCTTTCTAATTTAAAAATATATGATAGACCCATTTGCAAATATATACACATATGACAGCTTTATTTTTTTAAACGCTGTATAGTAGCCTACTTTTAGAGGATCAGCCTCTTCTGAACATGTTTTTCTGTATCAGAATGGACTTCAAAGCCTTCTCCACTCAGCTGGAAAGCAGGGTAAGCCAGAAAGCAGAAGCTCACATAGTCACAGAGGGGCACATTATGGTTTGGTGGTGGAAGCCGTGCACATTGCCTCCACCTGAAACCTGTTGACCATGCTTCTGTCATGTGACCACGGCTGTCCCTAAGAGAGGTGGAAAACTGTGGTACAGCTTTGAGTCAGGAAAAAATGCCCCTATGCTTGTTAGTTGACAAGTAAGACTCTGTCAACAACTCACCCAATGTCTATTTCACTCTTATGTCTACACAGAGAACACACTTACCTTTTATCCAAGGGAAATGACCCAGCGTTTCCCAAACATTCATCTAGCCACAGCCAGTCACTCAGAGAGCAGGATCTTTGTGATGTGCAATCCAGATGTTGTAGAACCATGGAGCAGACAGGGCTCGGGAGCCAGAAAGAGTAGTTATTCGTGACCATCCCCCAACACAAATCGCACACAAACACACGCATGCGCGTGCGCGCGGAAACACACACACACACACACACAGTATGTATACATAAACAGAGACAGCATGACCTCAATAAAAACTCCCATTCAAAGGACCACATTGTGGTTCCCATCTTGCCTCTGGAAGCTTCTTCCTTGTCCACCATCTTCCCTGGCAGCATCTGAAGGAAGATTGCCTCCATAGGGAACAGGAGCTCTCCTGGAACATATTCTGGTCACAAGGTTTGAGAGACTGAGTTGTTCTAACGTTTAACAGTCACAGATTCTTTGCAAGTGCACTAGTGGCTTCCTTGGCAACATAATCTCTTAAAAATGTGTTTGGTTTCTAATCTATTTGCTTTCTGTGAGTTCCATGTGCCAGTATCCACAATAGAAATGTGTTTTCTTGAATTAGTTCCCAAGTCTGTCTATCACCTTGCTTCCTCACTCCCATGCCTTTCTAATGCAGTGATTTAAGCTAATCTAAACAATGGACTTGAGTGAAAATGTAATCCCCTTAATCTGATTTTTGCTGCATAGCTGAGTCAATTTGTTTGACTCAGAAATACTGGGCCTTTTATGACTGGAGAATCTTGTTCAGTCACATCTCTTACTCCTTAGGACCTAAGACAGTCAACTTTCATGTTGTAAGGTCCTTATTTTAATCTCTGATCTCTGCTTAAAACCCAGCAAGTTTCTGCCTGTGGGCATATGTTTATTGTAAAACTCTGCAATGCAGTCAAAAGTAACCGACTCATAAAGTTCCTCCAACTCTTTCAATTTGTCCTGTTCCTTTCTGGTCCTTCCAAGGTGTTTTGAGAAATACATCTCAGTAGAGTATGTCCCCTACATGCAAACCTTCAGGTTGCAAACTTTTAAAGATGGGAATGGGTGCTCCGAAGTCCAATCAGGTAAATCAGTTCACACGTCACGCACATTGTCACTTGCATGCATCCTCTATAAGCGGTCGTGCTTCTGTGTACTTTACAGTAGTGCATTGTCTTTATTTCAAGCCCAGGATATCTGGAAGCAAGCATAAAAGCAGTGATATATAACCAATTGTGTTAGTTGGGTACCTAGGCTAACTTTGTTGGACTTAGCGAAAAATTGGGCCAACAAACACACTGTCAGAATGGAGCTCATTCATATATAGAGGACTTACTATGCTGTCTTCACAGCAGAAGAAAAGGAAGGATATTTATCCTTTGAATTCTGTCTCCCACTTCTCAGGGGTGGCCCTGTAAATCTTGATTCCCTGGAAATGGGAAACAATTAATTCATAAATGCTAAGCAGACCCCAAAGTCCACCTCATGATGCAGGGGCAGAAAAGCACTGGGGAAGAAAGGTGGAGATGTACAAGGCCAGGTCCAAGGGGAAGAACCATCAGGTTGCTTCTGCCCAAAGCAGACTAGGTATTGGAGGAGATATTTTGATGGTAAGGAGCAAAGGCAAACCCATGCCCAGAGTAGGTAAAAATTCCAGCAGGAATGCATTTCTGCCTCTTACTGGGTGGAGGGCTTATGCAGTCATCAACCTGCCACCCACCTGCCAAACTGATCTGTTTTATTGCTGGCATTTTTGCATATAGTATTGTCAAAACTTTGATGGACGTGCCTGAGGAAGAGAAAGCCCAATCTGTGGGGTCTGCGGGTGGCTGTCATCTCTGCCATCACATGTTCAGTGCATAGGCATTGGGTGGCTGAAGGACATGGTTGGCCTCCTCTGGGCACATCACCAGTTGACCTGGTTGTTGAGGGTCTACTCCATGATGGGTACTTTCTTCTAGGCATTAACCTGAACTGGAAAGATCTGGCCACTTTGGTCCTTCCCTAAGTCTTTTCCCCTCATTTGCTTTTATACAGTTTCCCAAGGTTGCTCTTTCCATGTCTCTGATCAAGCAATCTATCACTGCCCATCAGTCTTAACTTCTATCCACATCTGTCTCTGCAAAGCAGGCAAGCAAGAGCATTGCCCAAGCTTGGCTGTAGGGAGAATACCCACTCACCGCTGGTCTCTCAGTCACCTCTAGGTGGGTCTGTGGTGTGGCAGCTGTTCATTTAATTAGCAATTATATCCTGAACTCAACCTTTATGGGAACCAATGATTCAATCTCATAATACCAAGCAGCATGTTAGGAGCTATATTTCAAATGCACATGGGCTCCTCCTGCATATGGCATAGCCTTTCTCCAGAATCTGAGGGGTCTGTGCTCAACCTCTATTAGGGCTTGCAAGAGATGCCATATGCATCCAAAGAGCGTGAGTGGGATTAAGTGTATAAAATTCCTGTTGCACCAGAAATATTCTATACATTTTAATTGCTATGCCTTTGTATACCATTGATTTTGGCGCTATATTCAGGACTGGACTTTTGTGTTTCTTTTTGATGTTTTACAAAAACTATACTCATGTTTGGGCTTCCCAGGTGGCACTGGTGGTAGAGAACCTGCCTGCCAATGCAGGAGACATAAAAATGTGGGTTAGGTCCCTGAGTCTGGAAGAGCCCCTGGAGGAGGGCATGGCAACCCACTCCAGTGTTCTTGCCTGGAGAATCCCATGGACAGAGGAGCCTGGTGGACTGCAGTCCATAGGGTCCCAAAGAGATGGACATGAACGAAGCGACTTAGCACGTACGCTTGTGTACACACACTCACACACACACACACTCACACACACTCTCACACACACACTCATGTTTAGAAGTTTCTATACTAATGTTTCACTAAAGACATCCAGTTCCCTAACTCTATTAGGAACAGTCTTTCCATTATTAATGAAGAACCTGATGATCATGAAGACAACCCCAAAGAAGTAAGAAGATGGACATGGAATTCTTGGCTCTCAAACCTGTCCCTCCTTCAGAAATATCTAGGGGTTCATTAAAAATATAAGTATTTGGCCCTAACCTCAATTATTCTAATTCAATAGGCCTGAGGTGGAGCTCAGACATCTGTATAAAAAATCACCCAGGTGGTTCTGATTTTCAACCAAGTTTGGGAACCACTGCTCTAATTCACATGTGGGAAAAACCCGTCACTGGCCAGAGATCCCAGAACCTCTTTTAGCTCACACCTCTCGGAGAATGAGAAACTTCTGTGCTCAGAAAGGCAAGAGCAATGCCATGCAGCTCTTAAGGTGCCAGCTTTACCACAGTGCCTGAAAACATGTTTGGTACACGTTGGCTACTCAATAAAGTGTGAGTGGTAGGATGGCTGGCTGGCTGGCTGGATGGACCAATGTCTGTCTCTATGGTGGCACTGTCTTCTGAATGTCATTGCTTTCCCCCCTTATTAGAACTCCCTTCACAACATAACTTTCCTATTAAGAACCTCACTCATTTGTGTTTCCACTTAAGCTGGAATTTTCAATTCAAATATTTGAGCAGAAGAATCAGGAAATTCACAAGACTGGGCTGATACTGCCCACTTTAATAAAAACATTTCAGACTCTTATATTTTCCAGCAGTTTTCCTCTTTACACTTCTACTTTCAAAAAGTCTGAATAGTAGGAAACTGTTTTACAGTTGATCCTTGGGTAGTGTCAATGTTGAAATAGGCAACTGATTCAAACACATTTTTGCTCTTATATAGGTGTTATCCCCTTTACAAACTATTGGATACCGGTAGCCCTGTCTGTTGTACCAAGGATGAAAGATTGTCCCCAATAGATTTACAAAACTACCTGACTTTTGTAAAATATCAATATAAAAACTCCTAAACGTATGTATAGTCTTTTTAGAAACTAGAAAAAAGAGGCCTTCTGATTAGTAGGTATTTCTATAACTGAATTTCTCTTTTGTAGCCACACTTCTCACCCATCAATCTATTGAAGCTTCATCTTAGATATAAACATTGCTAGTAAGACTGCCTTATCCATTTTATTTGTTTCTGTTCAGTGGATGATATACTTGACTGTGTTTCATCTTTTTTTTCAGGGCAGTCTTACAAAGTTTATTTATTTATTAATATAAATGTATTTATTTTAATTGGAGGCTAATTACTTTACAATATTGTATTGGTTTTGCATACATCGACATGAATCTGCCATGGGTTTCATCTTGCATTACAACATTTCATCTGAAGGTCTCCAACTAAAAATAACATACTATTAATAAGCATTTTGATAGAAAGTCCTCTAAATATATCCATTTAGGTAGAGAGGTACTTAATACATAGTTTTATATATTTTTTTCTAAACTGCAAAACATTTTACATGTATGTTAAGCAAAATAATTTAAAAATTGTGCAAAGTGGGTTAATAGAGGCCCAAACTCACTTTTTGAGATTCGTGTTTTAATTTTTGTCATCATCTGATCACTGGCTGTCTGAGAAAGTAAGGTTATAGACTATAAATAAAACAGCAAATATCTGGTGAAAGACATTTCCATTGAAAACATTTCTCTCATGTTCATGCATATGCATGCAAACACAACACACACGCACACACTACCTTCTCTTATAGTCAGTTCAAATAGGTTGGTATTCCAGGAGCTTTATGTTAAGTTTTGGCTTTAAATAAATCACTTCATCTAGCCCAAACCACTGACTTTTTCTTGGTTCCTACACAAAACTCTAATTCAAGTCCAGTTTCCTTCAAATTCAATCCAGGTGCTGAAAAAAAAAAAAAAACCTTGGTTTTCCAAGGAACATTCAACATAATTTTGCTGCTCTGTATTCATATTTATAACATAGTCTGTAAATAGTCTAGTATTTTGTATTTTCTGGGTTAAAATGGCTCCATGGTGAATTTGAGGCCCATCCAATTCATAGACACTCACTTATAAATGTGTAAGTGTATTGCTTATAAATGTATATTTTTCCTCTTAAAAAATTATTCCTGTAGTCCTTTTTTTAAAATTATTTGCAAATTCTTTAGAGAACAGGTACATATATTAGCAACACAAAGAATAATTAAAACAGATAAACCATTTCTTTAGAATGACTTCAGTTTTCACTCATGTGAATTCAGATCCATGGCAAACTCTTAACTTTTAGACTTTTAAGCTACTTAGAATTCTGGACATTTCTTTGGGCCTCGGGGATAAATCAATGTATTAAAACTTTATTAACTTTCAAATCTAAAATATACACAAGGCTCCTTTTATCTCCCTCTTCCTTAGTCTTAACCTTGATGCTTTGGTTTAAAACCATGATCAACAACAATGCCTTTAATAATCAGACGCCATGTTTGGAAGTGTTAATAGAACTTATTCTAGAGCCTGGCCTTAGAGAGGCAATATAGCACCCACCAGCATGCTAGATTTGAATCATTTCTCCATCATTTACAGGATACATAAGTGTGAACAAGTTACTATCTTTGGCCTCAAGTTCTTGTCAGTGAAATGAAAATCAATGTTAACCTAGAATGTTGGTGCAAAGATCATATCGGTCAATTCATATAAAGAACTATCCAAAATAGTATAATTCAGTAAATATTAACTCTTACTATAGACTTTGAGGAATTTGAAAAATCACACAAATCGATAATTTTTGCATCATCATTATGATGTCACGCAGATGGTGTGGGAAACACCAATTTCTGGAAGATCTAAGGTGTCATATTTTCTCAGGGTAAGTGACTTGTTAAGTGTATCTTTGAATGACTATAGGGCAGATGATGAATTTGAATATTTGATTTCAAACTTTAACGTATATAAGAATCACATAGTTTCTGGTTTAAATGCAGATTCTGATTCGGTAGTTTGGGGTGAAGGCTTGGGATAGGCATTTCTAATAAACTGCCAGGTGATGCTAATGCTGCTGGTCCATGGACCACACTGTAAGTGGCTTGGACACAATCTCCTATGGACCTTTAAGGGAAAAAGTCCAATTCAATGTACATCATAGAGCTTACGTATCCTGTAACCTCTCTGCAACTGAGAAATAGACCAACATAATCAGTCTGGAAAAGACCCTGATGCTGATAAAGATTGAAGGCAGGAGGAGAAGGGGGACAATAGAGGATGAGATGGCTGGATAGCATCACCGACTCTATGGACGAGTTTGAGTGAACTCCTGGAGTTGGTGATGGACAGGAAGGCGTGGCGTGTTACAGTCCATGGGGTCACAAAGTCAGACATGACTGAGTGACTGAACTAAACTGAACTGAATCAGCCTGGTGCTTTGTGTCAATCGAGGTATCAGTTCCTTTATTGCATCATGAAAAGTCCAAGCAGATGTCCTTATCGTTTTTTAACATTTTTCTTGAGAGAGTGGTTTAGCATAGTAGTTCTCAAACTTTCACTGCAAGAGAATCATTTACCAAGCATCTAAACACAAATCACTGGGTCCCCATCCCATAATTTCTGATTCAGTAGTTCTGAGATGATATTTAGTTCAGTTCAGTTGCTCAGTCCTGTCCAACTCTTTGCATCCCCATGGACTGCAGCATGCCAGGCCTCCCTGTCCATCACCAACTCCCAGAATTGACTCAAATTCATGTCCATTGAGTCGGTGATGCCATCCAACCTTCTCATCCTCTGTCGTCCCCTTCTCCTCCAGTCTTCAATCTTTCCCAGCATCAGGGTCTTTGCAAAGGAGTCAGCTCTTCACATCAGGTGGCCAAAGTATTGGAGTTTCAGCTTCAAAATCAGTCCTTTCAATGAATATTCAGGACTGATTTCCATGGGTTTGCGTTTTGTAGCAATAAAAAAAAATTTTTTTTGAAAAAAAGAAGACTCTGTTAGAGCAAACTACTGGCGTCGAGAATAGAAGATAAAACAGAAAAAAAAAGAAAAGAAAAGACTGGTTGGATCTCCTTGCAGTCCAAGGGACTCTTGAGAATCTTCTCCAACACCATGGTTGAAAAGCATCAATTCTTCGGTGCTCAGTTTTCTTTATAGTCCAACTCTCACATCCATACATGACTATTGGAAAAATCATAGCCTTGACTAGATGGACCTTTGTTGGCAAAGTAATGTCTCTGCTTTTTAATATGCTGTCTAAATTGGTCATAACTTTCCTTCAAAGGCGTAAGCATCTTTTAATTTCATGGCTGCAGTCACCATCTGCAATGATTTTGGAGTCCCCCAAAAGCAGAGTCTGCCACTGTTTCCATGTTTCCCCATCTATTTACCATGAAGTGATGGGACTGGATGCCATGATCTTAGTTTTCTGAATGTTGAATTTTAAGCCAACTTTTTCAATCTTCTCTTTCACTTTCATCAAGATGCTCTTTAGTTCCTCTTCACTTTCTGCCATAAGGATGGTGTCATCTGCATATCTGAGGTTATTGATATTTCTCCCAGCAATCTTGATTCCAGCTTGTGCTTCATCCAGCCCAATATTTCTCATGATGTACTCTGCATATAAGTTAAATAAGAAGGGTGACAATATACAGCCTTGACGTACTCCTTTCCTGATTTGGAACCAGTCTGTTGTTCCATGTCCAGTTTGAACTGTTGCCTCCTGATCTGCATATAGGTTTCTCAAGAGGCATGTCAGGTGGTCTGGTATTCCCATCTCTTTCAGAATTTTCCAAAGTTTGTTGTGATACACACAGTCAAAGTCTTTGGCATAGTCAATAAAGCAGAAATAGATGTTTTTCTGGAACTCTCTTGCTTTTTCGGTGATCCAGCGGATGTTGGCAATTTGATCTCTTGTTCCTCTGTCTTTTGTAAGTCCAGTTTGAACATATGGAATTTCATGGTTCAGGTATTGCTGAAGCCTGGCTTGGAGAATTTTGAGCATGACTTTTCTAGCTTGTGAGATGAGTGCAATTGTGCGGTAGTTTGAGCATTTTTTGGCATTGCCTTTCTTTGGGATTGGAAGAACAGCTGATCTTTTCCAGTCCTGTGGCCACTGCTGAGTTTTCCAAATCTGCTGACATGTTGAGTGCAGCACTTTCACAGCATCATCTTTTAGGATTTGAAATATCTCAACTGGAATTCCATTACCTCTACCAGCTTTATTCACAGTGATATTTCCCAAGGCCCACTTGACTTCACAGTCCAGGATGTCTGGCTCTAGGTGAGTGATCACATTATCGTGACTATCTTGGTCGTGAAGATCTTTTTTGTACCCTTCTTCTGTGTATTCTTGCCACCTCTTCTTAATATCTTCTGCTTCTGTTAGGTCCATACCATTTCTGTCCTTTATCGAGCCCATCTTTGCATGAAATATTCCCTTGGTATCTTTGATTTTCTTGAAGAGATCTCTAGTCTTTCCCTTTCCATTGTTTTCCTCTGTTTCTTTGTACTAATCACTGAGGAAGGCTTTCTTATCTCTCCTTGCTATTCTTTGGAATTCTGCATTCAAATGGGTATATCTTTCCTTTCCTCCTTTGCTTTTTGCTTCTCTTCTTTTCACATGGGATTAGAATTAGGATTCAGATGCAGTTAGGGCATTAGATTTGCAGACACTGCTTTTCTGGGTGCCACACATCAAGAAAGTCAACCAACAAATGAAGAAGGCTGTAAGGAAAAGAATTTACTTGTAATCTTAAGCACTGTCATTTTGGAGGCACTGATCCAAGCAGCAACTCAAATATGCTCCAAGAGAACTAGAAAATGTCTTGGTTCATAAAGGCAACAGACAAACACACTCCAGAGAAGTACATAGGTTACTTTATGGAACTATACATTGATAACAACAGGCTTTCAGTCACTTGCCAGCAGCTGATAGATTACTAAACTGTGGTCTCTAGGGAGTGAAGACAGGTTCCTGGTGGTCTCAAAATGACCAGATCAAAAGTATGTGGCATTCAGGGTTGGACATGTGTACCTTTCACTTCCTTAATGACCTTCCATCTCCATTTTAGGTCCCCTTGACATGTTGTTGTTTTTCAGTTACTAAGTTGTGTCCAGCTCTTTTAGACCCCATGGGCTGCAGCACACCAGGCTTCTCTGTCCTCCACTATTTCATGCAGTTTGTCCAAACTCATGTCCATTGAGTTGGTGATGCCATCCAATCATCTCATCCTCTGTCACCCCTTTCTCATCCTGCCTTCAATCTTTCCTAGCATCAGGGTCTTTACCAAAGAGTCAGCTCTTCGCATCAGATGGCCAAAGTATTGAAGCTTCAGCATCAGTTCTTATAATGAATATTCAAGATTGATTTCCTTTAGGATTGAATGGTTTGATCACCTTGCTGTTCAAGGGACTCTCAAGAAAGCATCAGTTCTTCAGTTCTCAGCCTTCTTTATGGGCCAACTCTTACATCTATACATGTCTAATGGGAAAAGCCATAGCTTTGACTATACAGACCTTTGTTGGCAAAGTGATATCTCTGCTTTTTAAAAAGCTTTCTAGGTTTTTCATAGCTTTCCTTCCAAGGAGCAAGCATCTTTTAATATCATGGCTGCAGTCATTGTTAGCATTGATTTTGGAGCCCAAGA